>NC_142040.1:20113762-20278262 GCF_982192425.1 Myodes glareolus | reverse complement strand
TCTTAAGGCTGGTGTGCAAAAAGAAGGAGGAAGGAATCATAGTCTCCCTACCCACTTCAAAGGGCTCCCCAGTGGCCTAACTGCCCTCTATGGAGCCCCTACTTCCTGAAGGACCCACCATCCTGGTGACCAGGACAGAAGGGGACAAAAGCCTGTGAGAATCATAGGTCCCCTCACTGAAGAGTTCCACAAAGAATTGGTGTGCTAAGGAAGGAAACGGCAGAAGCAGGAATGTACTCCAGGTCTCCTGAGACTGATGGAGTTAAGATTTTAAAGGCTGTCTTTCCCTCTTGCTGCCATAATATGGGGATTATCTCGGGACTGACTGGTGATTGGCCTCCCGGGATTAGAAACTTTCCCAACCATGGGTGAAGGACATCAGTTCACTAGGTCATTCAGAACCTTCTAGACCAGTGGTCCTCAACATGTGAGTCCTGACCCCTGGGAGAAGGGTCAAATGACCCTTTCACAAGGGCACCTAAGACCTTCAGGAAACAGATAACTTTATGATTCGTAATAATAACAAAATTACACTTATGAAGTGGCAATGAAACTAGTTTTATGGTCGGGGGTCACCACAACAAGAGGAACTGTGTTAGGAAGGTTGAGAACCGCTGGTCTAGACTTGTGTTGTACAATAGTATCTTCTATCATAACAGAAAAATGGAGTCACAGTTCTTGAGCTGTGGCTGGTAAGGCTGAAAATCTGAATTTTATACATCGTTAAAATGTTCATTTTAAGTGGCCAGATGTAGTTAGTGGCGATTGTCCCTATTTTGGACTGCTGGTCTCCATTCAAACAAGAATCATCCAGAATTCCAACTCTTAATACCCATGTGACCCTGGAGCTTCCTCGCCTGGGGTCTCTGCCACCTTGAATACACTACCCAGACCTATTGTCAGGGTCTCATGTCCTCTCCAGCCTGCTGGGCAGACGGCGACTGCTCGTCCCACGTCCATGCCCATTTTGTTCTTGCTACTCTGTCTACTGAGCTTTCTCCTTCCTCTTCCCACACACTCCTGTCCTGCCCATTTCTGGAGGCCTAGCGTGAGCTCGTCTGCCCCCACATCCCCAGAGGGCCTAGAGAGGAACGAGGTACATGGTACATGGTACAACCCATGTGGATGTATTTGTCTTGGAGGGTAACACCAAAGCTCCCTCTGGCTGCTGAAAACTTAGAGATGAAAGGAGGAAATTGGTCTGGGCAAAGTGGGGCTTTATTCAGAGCTTGAAGTGGCATGAACTAATGGCATTGCTCTTGAGCTTCATAAAGGCCCTTACATAAGTTACCTATAAATCTTTAAAAATGTAAAATTAATACGTTGTATGGAAGGCAAGCCCACAGTACTGTTTAAATACACGGCAGTCTCAAAGGAGTTTTGTTCGGAAGAATGACACGCCATGAATGCAGCAGTTAAAGCACGTGGGCAGCTGGGAAAGAATTAGAATATGGAGAAGAATCACAGGGGAGGCCCAGGCTGGTTATTCTGGGACTGCCCCCTAATACAGAGCCGCAGAAGGATGACGAAGCACCTCTGTTGGATGCGCTATGCATGCCAATGCCTAGAAGGGCTCCAGTAAAAGGCACTTAGGACAGCATCATTGCAACTCATCACTGTGAGCTAAACTGACAAGCTGAGGCCTTGATTATCCAAGTGATTTTTCTTATCAAAACTTAAGGATTCCCAAAGATTTTGAAACACTGAAATTCTCATTCTGTTTCCTTTCAGGTACACGTTTTTCTATAGTGGCATTGTGAGCGAGGTACAGGCGACCGAGCGTCCAGGCCGAGTGGGTATTCTCCTGGACTACACCAACCAGAGACTTCTATTTATAAACGCGGAGAGTGGACAGCTGCTCTTCATCGTGAGGCATCGATTTAGTGAGGGCGTCCATCCTGCCTTCGCCCTGGAGAAGCCTGGGAAATGTACTCTTCATCTGGGCTTAGAGCCCCCAGACTCTGCCAGGCACAAGTGATTCTGGGTCTTCAGAGTTCATGAGAGTGAGAATTGAGGTTTGGGGTGGAGAGCTGTCATTCTCTCTCAGGTACCGTTACTCAGATGGTCTCCCACACACCTGCTCTAACAATAGCTAAGGGTGCCACGGTCAGCATGGGAGGAAAGCCAGAGACCCCGTGACCGTACGGAGTGTAAGTGAAGAGGGTGCAGACACAGCCTCCACCCTTCGGTTCACAGTTGGTCTTGTTGCCTAAATTTGAAGGCTTTATACTTGACCTGGGAACCAAAACCAGAGAAATGGACTTCCGCCTGTTTTATCGGTCACACAAATCCCCAGGTAGCCAGGCTAGAGAGGAGAGGTTTGCTAGTGGCACATCTCCTCTGACAAAAAGACACAGGCTTCTTCCACAAGAAAATGTCACGTTATTTCACTAAAGAATAATGAATCCTAGTTATTAGAGGAAATGTTTTAGCTGATCTAAATTTACAATGAATTCCTTTATTATTGTATATGCTGTAGAACATAAACCCCACTTCTCTGAAAATTTAAAAGTAGAAAAATACTAGATAACAGAGATTTCCACTTGGTTAAATAAATGGCTAGACTCTTATAAAATGAGATCTATTGCGTGAACTTATTGCACATGATTTCGTCCTGCATCCCTGGACCAGGACACAGTGGAGAAAACAATGCCCATCACATCCCAGGGGGACAGTGCTACCATTGATTCTCATTAGAATGTTTTGCACAGAGATTTTTTTTTAGAAATAAAAATGCTCTCAGACCATAGAGCCTGTACGGTTGTTCATAAAGTCAGCCATTGGGAGTTGTGCATCTCTTCTTATGAAAAAGTATGCTTATGTATCTTTTTAGATCTTTATACTGCTGGAAGTTCTCAAAAATCTTCCTAAAGTATATATGCAAAATTCCTGGAATTATAAGACATGCAAAGTTGATTGATTCTGCTCTTGATGATGGAAATGCTTTAATTATATTTAAGGTTTTATTTTAATATTATACGTTCAAGTTATTTTCTCTCTTTCCCTCCCTTGCTCCCTCCCTTTCTTCCTTCTCTTTTTCCTTCCTTCTTTCCTTTCTTCCTTCCTTCCCTCCTTCCTTCCTTCCTTCCTTCCTTCCTTCCTTCCTTCCTTCTTTCCCTCCTTTTTTTAAAACTAGGCTCTAGTCCTGGCTAACTTGGAATTCACTCAGGCTAGCTTCATACTCAGAGTTCTGCCTGCCTCTGCCTCCTGAGAGCTGGGATTAGAAGTGTGTGCCTCCGTGCTCAGCAGTTCAGTTATTTTCTTGATTTCAGAAATAATATTTTACCTTTTTCTCCTGATAAATTCTAAAATACGTTTTTAATACCTAAAAATCCCAGTTTGGACCTGTATCTGCTCTATAGAGCCCCATGAAAGGAAGAATAATGCTGTGGTTGCTCTCTCTCTCTCTCTCTCTCTCTCTCTCTCTCTCTGTCTTTTGCTCTCTCTCTCTCTCTCTCTCTCTCTCTCTCTCTCTCTCTCTCTCTGCATGTACACTTAGCAACATTAAGGGGACACATTCTTCATCAAAGTTAGAGTAAAGTAGAACATGTTCCTATTGTTCTTCTGGGAACACTTCCCTAAAGCCTGAAGTATGGTCACCTTAAGTCCACAAAGCAACACAATACGTTAAAGACCAGACACTATCCCTTTTAAACTGGCAGCTGTCTTTCAATCTCACAGGTTGCTGAAATCCATTCTCAGCTCACTGCATTTACTACCCATGAATGAACACGTGTCCAGTTGCCGAGAGAACCCTTGAGCACCCAACTGGTCATGCTCCTGGGACAACTTTGATTTCTGATAAAGATGTATATACTACAGTCATAGGGAAGAAAGTTTGGCATCACAGGGGTCCTGACAACTCACGCATTAGCATATTTACCCCGCCACCATTGATTCATGTGATTTCCACATTGTCTCCAGGCTTAATTCACCATAACTGTGTGCTAGAAGCCTTGATACCAGGAAGTTCAGATCTTGTTTGTGGTAGTGAGGATGGTTTGTGGGAGACTCTAGCTCTGCGCTAGCCCTAACCTTTGAAATTCAGCTCTCTGACCCTCTTGCAAAACCACGTGCAAGTTATAGATCCAGTGATTATTATTCCGTTGTGCTGACAGGCTAAGACCCTGTGCTCTGAAGTGACCCGTGATGACGAGATTGTAGAGCGTCACTTGTTTTCAAACGTTAGGGCCCATGGCATTGCCCAAGTGTCAGTAGCTCTGTAGAGATGCATGTATTTAATAAGAGTGGCTGAGCATTTTCTAGAAATGTATGGTATTGTAGTCCTGAGTCCAGTTCCTGGGGTGTTTCAATGATACCGTTAATAAGATCAAGACAAGGACACAGCGGTTCGTGTACTTGTGCTGAATCTGATGTCCTGAGTTTGTTCCCTAGACTCCACATGGTAGAAGGAGAGAGTCAATAAAAACTAACTCAAACAAGTTGTCCTCCGGTCTCCAAGTACGTGACAGGTATGGTGTGCTTGTTCTCACACAGACATACCCTCCCCCATACACCCTGTAGCACATATGAGAATACATGCACTAGAAGAAAAACGCCAACCAAGCAACAACAAACCCAACAGACCCTGCTTTGGGGTCTAGATCCATGGCTTGAAACTGCTCCTGAGTGTGGGACGTCATTGTACAGAAATGCCTGTAGCCTAACGTGGCATCCAAAGGGAAAGCCAAAGGGGCATGAGTTCAAACCCCTTCTCGTTTCTCTGCTCACTTGTTATATTTTGATACATTGGGTTAATACATTTGATAAGAGAGCTTCTATGGCTCAATGAGGTCCAAAAGTGATAGCATCTTCTGAATCCTATGATCCAGGGTGACTCAAGAGGCTCTATTCTCCCAGCCCTTAGAGTATCCATCTCTTTCTGTTCCAGTTCAGATATAACCTTGACCATATGATGTTTTGTACCCTAGCCCAAATTTCTAGATTTCCTGCCCATGGTATATTTTCCTCTGATTCTTCCTCTGTTTCCAGACATCTTCACCTCTGGTCATTTCATCACTCCTTCATTTTTCCCAAGTCCGTTTGGTCAGAATTGTCCCCAAACGTATGCATGGTGCCTTTGGGTGTCTCACAGGATGCTAACACAGAGCTGTGGTTGACGTAGCTTAGGTTAAGATGTGGGGGTACATATGGGCACCTTGGCTCACACCTTTAATCCTAGTATTCCGATGCAGAAGCAGGTGGATTTCTATGAATTCAAGGCCAGTGTGATCTACATAGTGAGTTCCAGGATAGCCAGATAGACCCTATGTTAAAAAAAAAAGGAAAGAAAAGAAAAGAAAGAAAGAAACAAAAAAAGAAAAAGGAAAAAGAAAGAGTTGGGGCCAGGAGGGTACATTTTCAAAGCACGCAAGCACGCAACCGATGTGAAACACTTCCTTTGTTAAGTCCCTTCTGATCTGTCTTCAGCTCAGCCTTCCTGCTGTAGCAAGCAGGCTTGGCCCCCTCTGGTTAGCTTTGTCTCTTCACACTCCTAGCTTCAGCTCACTTGAGTTTCTTTTTTAGGGCAGACAGTGGAACTAGAAAACATCAAAATGGGCAGATCTCTTACTAGAATAGACATCTTTTATAACTGTCTGAGAGCAAATATGCCTTCCTTATCTCGGCCTCTTTTATCTCGATCACTCCCGGACCTCTCAGAACTAAATGGTGCAGTAAAGCGATTCCTCATACTCAAGGACTTTCTTCTCCCTAAGACAGATTTGGCTGTTACCTCTTGGAATGGTTTAGAATTCCCCTTGCACCCTCCTTTAACGGATTTTCACAGAGCCAGTGATTGACTTAAAAAAAAAACAAAACTGTTCTCGACCCAAGTGACCCTCCTAGGCTGTGCTGAGCTACCCCAATACTTTAATACTTTGAAGGGTTTACTCCTTGGAGACGTGCAGCCTGCACGACCCTGTGTGGCTCCGAGGATCGCCATAACTGGGATGGGGCGGAGATGAAAGGACGGACACACTGACACAGTAAAGCTTGTCTCTGGCGGGCTGTGCTCGCTCTGGGGGAGGACACCACCTCAACAACAGCCTGGTCCCTTAGCTCGTTTATCTGATGCCCTGGAATCGAGGAGTTGCGTTTACTGTATGTGGTTGAATGAGGATGCAGGATTAGCTGATTTCTGTGGCATTCTCTTAGGACGAGGGTCACCTGGAGGAGACAGCCATGGCTGCTTGTTTCTGCACCCATAGCCAGCACTGGTACTTGGACCAGACGGAGGGTCTTCCATCCCTCTGAGTCTCAGAGCTTCCCCCAGGGAAGGTTTTCCGCTCTCACAATCCGAAGCGTTGGGGTCCTTGACGTGACCGTGTCCATGTAACCCAAACGTTCACGCAGTGCTCACCTGCTCCTTAAATATTCACTCAAGGCGTCCTCCATACCCCTCAGGAGTCCGCATGTTATTCAGGTATTTAAAAACTTCGGGGAATAACTACAAAAGGAGGAAGACAGAGGAAGCGGGAAAGGAGCGGCACAGTTAATTCATTCAGCGCCCTTACTGATGCTGATTGTGACTCGGGGGGAATGGGAATCATTATATCAGAGATGTTGCTCTTCGGGTGTTTGTGTGTTGTGCTTCTCAACATATAACAGGCATTTCCCAAAGGCTCCCCCCGGCTGCCCTTTGCTAGGTCTCAAACCCTGCAGAGAACGGTCCAGAAGGCCTCCTGTAAGCAGAGAGATGAAAAAGCACCCAACTGTCTATATCTCAGCTCTGTCAGGAACCCTGTGGCCCTGTTCACCTCCTGCTTCAAAAGGAGCAGCCCCCTGCTGCCTGGTTGCTTTAGAACTCCTACCATTGTATCCAGGCTCTTTGTGCTGAGTAACCTGCTCACCCTCCCGACAAGACAGCACCCCCAAAGGTGGAGAAATACAGGCTCATAGGGTTCCTAGCATTTCAACTGCACATTTTGTAGCTCCAGGGATAGTGAGATGATGTTGTCACCCAGGGAGGTAACTGACCAAGAAGGACCTCAGAGGTCTCCATACATGTGTGCCAGGGCGTGTACATTCCTTGTGTATAAATATGACTTTTTAATGTGTGTGCATATATGAAATATGTGTGCTCTGTGGGGTTGGGGGGATAAAGGGTCAGAGTTACCACTATAGCACAGGGTTGGTTTTCCCACTGAAGATCCAGAAGTTAGATTTGTTAGTGTCCTCCAAATTGTCATGATCCATGGATCTCACCCACATTAACCAATCCATGAAAACTATAAATCAAAATGCTGATGTGGGATTCCCCTCTTTATGCTGTGCATAACATTGGTTAATAAAGGAATTGCTTTGGGCCTATAGCAGAGCTATAGGGGAACAGAGCTAGGTGGGGAAAACTAAACTTTCCCCACCTGCTGGGAGGAAGGAGGTGGAGTTAGAGAGAAGCCATGTATCCCTGTCAGAGACAGACGCCAGTTGGAATCTTGCCGGTAAGCCACAGCCCCGTGGCAATACACAGATTATTAGAAATGGGTTAAATTAAGATGTAAGAGTTAGCCAATATGAAGTTAGAGCTATTGGGCCAAGCAGTGATTTAAATAATATAGTTTCTGTGTGAGCATTGACTCTGGGGTCCCCAGGCTCGATCACCTGTAGTATCCCAACATGGTTTGGTGCTGGATTGTATACTCCTCAGACAACCTTCCTTTCAACATCCACATCCAACTAGCTTATGCTCGCTCATAGTGGAAGCCCCAGGCCTGACGTCGGCTGTGCGGTGGTTAAGGCAAGTCAAGTGGGTGATCTTCATGGTCGGTGTTACTGACACAAGTGGTCACAAACCCAGACACATTTGGGTTTACTTGTCTCTGTTCTTCCTGTGCTGGCACTGGGATCCTCTGAAAACGTCGTGTTTTGGGGGCATTCCTATCTCTTCTATCCAAGTTCTCACATTCACAGTGATCTGTTTCTTAAAAATGGCCTGAAATAGCGACCCCAGACTGTGTATGAAACTTGCACTTGCCTCCCATGCGAAAGACCCCAGGTTCAATATCCTTGTACGGAAAAGAAGACAAAATGTTACTTCTTTACTCAGTGCGTGCTTGGTGTGAGGTTTGGGGCCCCTGCCTCCTGCTTTGGATGTGAACAAGTTCATGTCTGTCTCTTTGACTATTGCAGAAGATGGAACACAGTGTATTATGTGCAAATCTTCCTAGCTTATTAGTCAGAAGGAAGCGTCCCTGCGAGATGTCATGTCCCATCTCACTGTCTCTCACTTAGATTGACTACAGGTGGGCTGTAATTGATGTGAGAGAGCTGCTCAGAGCTCAGCTCCTGGCAGCTCAGAGATCTGGGGTTATGGCTCTTCTTCAGAGCTCTGTGGCTTCGGGTAAACTTTAGCCTCGCTTACAGACCTCGCTGTAAAAATATAGGATTAGTCACAGGTATCATGTCAGAAAGTTGCTCATGCATGTACAGCAAACATTTGCCAAGTGTAAGGAACTAGGAAGGAACTATGGTAGGTACCCAGGGGCACGGAAGTCTCAAATAGACAGGCATTCTTGTTCCCAGGAGTCTAGTCCATGTTCCAGAGAGAAGCGATAGACAGTGTGCTGGTTTGAACAAGAAACGATCCCTATAGACTCAGGTATTTAAGCACACGATCTTCAGTTGTTGGCATTGTTTGGGGAGGTAGTGAAATCTTGCTTACGGCCTTCCATCTGCTGGGGATGGACCTTGGGAGTTCATAGCCTTGCTCCATTTTCAGTTCACTCTCTCTGCTTCCTGTTCTTGGTTGAGGACATGATCTCTCAACTCTTCCACATTTATGCACTCTCCTTCCGGAAAACTCAAATAAACCCTGTAAATGGTCTTGTGGTGTTTATCACAGCAGCAGAAAGGTGGCTAAGACAGATGGTAAAGGGGATAAATTAGCAACCTGTTTAATATCAGAAAGTGATACCTGGTATAAAGAAAAATAAAGGATAACAGGGCTGTTATGACAAAAAATGGAAAATACACTATATGTGTGTGTGTGTGTGTGCGTGCATATATATGTTTATTAGAGTGCCCAGCATAAAAATACAGCTGTTCTTGATCCAGCTACAATTATAGAGCACAGTGGACCCCTCAGAATACACCACGTCTCTGTACTTTCGCACTAATCAATCACACTATCCATGATCCCAGTAATCCGGAAGAAAATGTAGTATTTTACTGGTTCTAATTATAGAAACCTAGGAAAATATTTTGAACAGAAGATAAGTTATCCTTAACTTCATCCCTCAGAGGTAACCAGTGTTTGTGTTTGACAAGTATTATCCCGGGCTGTTCTCCTCCTTTGGACACACTTGTAAAAATGCAAATAAACCCTGTCCATCACTGTTCTCTCTGCCATGAGCCTCTCCCACCTGCCGTGGGCTCACGTGTCTGTGTTACTGCTTGAATGCACCCCACTGAGAAGATTCGATTCCAAACTTCTCAGCTAGTTCTCATGCTACACATCATTTCCGTCCCAAGTTTCATTTCTAGAGAATTCTTTTCTGATGAAGGTACCTACCCCATTGTTTGGCCTGAGTATATACTGGATTTGTCATGGGGGAACTAAATATTGTTTCTATATTTACATGAATTTTAATTGCTTTTTATAGACCCATCTGGGAAGAATAAGTAAAACGCTCTCATGGGATAATTCCATGCCATCTTTTTTTTTTTTTTAACAGTCTACTCAATATGATTGATTTCAACTTTCAACTTAAGTGATGTATTTTACAGGATACCATATTGGTTTCCGTTAGTTTGTCTCAATTAGGGTTTCTATTGCTGTGATGAAACACCATGACCAAAAGCAGCTTGGGGAGGAAAGGGTTTATTTGGCTTATATTTTTATATCATAGTCTATCACTGAGGGAAGTTAGGGAGGAACTCAAAAAGAGAAGGAACTTGGAGGCAAGAACTAATGCAGAGGCCCTGGGGTAGTGCTGCTGACTGGCCTGCTCCTTGCGAATTGACTGCTTTCCTATACAACCTGGGAGCATCAGCCCAGGGGTAGCACTACCCACAATGAGTTGGGCCCTCCTACATCAATCATCAATCAAGAAAATGCACCACAGGCTTTCCCACAGGCTAATCAGATGGGAACATTTTCTCAAATGAGGTTCCCTTTTCCTGTGTCAAGCTGATATAAACTAGCCAGGACACGAATGAAGAAGAGTAAGATGTGATCCTTGCTGTAAGCTGATGTTTCTTTCCCAGTGCTGTCTGCCAGTCTGACTACCCAGTCACAGATAACTGATTTAGAGGCTGAATATTAATTATAAATGCTTAGTCAATAGCTCAGGCTTGTTACTAGCTAACTCTTACATTGTAAGTTAACCTATATTCTTTATTTATGATCTGCCACATGACAGTACCTTTATTAGCATGGCACATTCATCTCTCCTGCTCCCTCTGCATCTGGGCTAGCAACTCCACCCTTCTTTTTCCCAACATTCTCAATTTGACTTTATTACCTAACTTTATCCTGTTCAGCTACTGGCTAGTCAACTTGTTTATTAAACCGGTCATAATGACATATATTCACACAGTGTGCAGAAGGATTATTTCACAGTACCTTGCCCTCAAGGAGTCCATGGCAGGCACACAAGTATCTGCTACACAACATATGGATATAATTAGGGAGGTTCAGAATGGGGAGACCCTTTGACACAGCCATCAAAAGATGGGAATAGGGCAGAACACTTGGGGTGCCCCGTGTGTGATTAAAACCAGTGGCGATGAGGACAAGACATGAAAAAGAAGTGTATTTGTGGCACTGGTGCCTCATGTGTGCTAGACCGGGACTCTACCACTGACCTACCTCCCAACCAAGAATCAAGAAGGTCTAGATAGAGCAATAGTACAAGATAAACACATGTGACCAATGTTTTGGAGAACTAGCCTCCTCAGCACAGAGAGCACGTAAGGAAAGAGACAACAGGCCTGAAGGGTACTTTGAGCCCAAATAGTGACAGTGTTTTTGTTTGATTGGAAGTGTCACGTCAGCTCCCTAGCATCCCATATCCTAAGAGACCGGAATGTTTGGTTGGGGGCTTCACCCCAGCTCCTGGTATCCATTTTGGAATGTTGGGTGGAAAGCTCCATTTCAAGCCCCCTCCCCTGGGAGTTTCCACAGTCCAGACTCCACCTCCTAGAAAGCCTGCCAATGGGCGACCCCTCCCCAGGGAGGGTCAAGGCCACTCCCATAGGCTATTTAAACTGCCCCCAGAGAACAAACACATGGTCTCCCCTTTTCCCACTCCATGTTTTCGGGGGGCTGCCCGGGAGCGCTGCCATCCATTAAACCTGGGCTTCTTCTAATTCCGTCTGATTTGATCTGGTTTGATCTGGTTTGCATTACTGTGTCAGTGGAGAGATTTATCGGGTCGCAAAAAAACCAACAGTTTTCAGTTGGTTCTAGCTGGCAGCAGGGTTAAATAAAGAGCTCAAGTGTGTGAACGAAGTGGAGGCAGTAAGAGCCATTACAGATGTGGTTGCTGGAAGGCCTCACAGACATAGTGATGATATTTTCAAGTAGAATACAGGCGAGGAGAAAGGAAACCAGCAAACAGACTCCGGATCATTGTGCTATGGGATCTATAGGTTATGGGGGTGGGGGAGATGGGGGAGCAAGAGCAGAGTCACTGACCACTTTGGGTTCTCAGGAATTTCCTAAATCAAGAGCAAAGGACTTCGGTGTGGGGAGAGAGACTGGTTCGGTTGGAGACATAATTGAATTCGGGACGAGTACAATCCACTTCTCTGTTAAACCCCAGACTCATGGGCGCACTCAGGACCAGGGGAATGTATTCAGGAGTCTGCACTAAGTAACTCACTCGCTCTGTGCAATAGAAATGATGTAATCCAACCTTTTCATACTTGAGTTTCTCTTGCAAGACTGTGACACTAATAGATCTCCTCCTACTCCTTGAGCTGAGGCGAGGAATGGCATTTGAGAGGCTCGGTGCTCTTAGCACAGAGTCTGGTGCATAATAAGTGCTCAAGACGAGTCAGCTTATGTCGTCACGCTGAGTGACAAGAGTTTACAAAATCATCCGAAGGGACAAGTGACTTTTTTTGTCTCTTTGTGTCCTTTTAAAATTTATTTAGGGGAGAAATTCTAAATGAGAATATAGGTAGCGGAGCTCAGAGAATTTCCGTGGTCTTTCTAGGAGAAATGTCTAAACTGAGGCTCCACAAGACTGACTAAAGGCTGACCAGTTAGAGCAGACAGCACGCCAGGGTGTGGGCCGTCTGTGAGGCCCCATGGGAGGTGACTGCGACAGTCCTGACCATCCACTTGACTGGACTGGAAATGCCTAGAGGAGAGTGGAGCACACTTCTGGGCATGCCTGGGAGGATTTTCCAGACAGACAGGATTAACTAAGGGGTATGGGGGGCTCTATTTCTTAGCCTGAGGACCCAGTTGTAATTAAAGGGAGGAAAGAGTATATATAACAACAGACACCCCTGTTTCCTGGCGTCCAGATGTGGGCTGCTCAGTGCCACCAGGCCTCTTCCCACCGTGCTGGACAGAAATCTCTGACATTGTGAGCCCGAATAAACCTTGTCCCTCACACTGTTTTTCTGTTGGGGGGCGCATTCTTATTTCACAGCAATCAAGGGCATGACTAATCCAGTGACTGGTGGGGTGTCTTTGGAGGTGTCTGGGAAGAGACACCTGAAGGGAGTGATTGTGTGGGGTGGTTTTGAAGGTACCCGTAGTGAGTGATATTTTCTCTGCAGAGGTTAGGCTTTGGAAGAGGCCTCACGCCAAGTGAACAGGAAAAGCAAACCGTTGACAGTGTTTTCTGAAAAGATTACTGTTTCTTTTTGAACACCATTTCACTTTCTCATAGCTTAAAACTACCATGCATCAACTTTCTGCTTATCACCTTTGGAAAATTCTAGGGCTCCCTTGAAATAGCTCTTGGGCTACAGGTCAGTGGGAGGTAAATGGCTCCCTTTGTTTCACAGACTGAAGTGCAGGAATTTGCTTGCTGAAGCCAGGTTCTCTCAGAGGGAATGGTAGTGGAGAAGGATTGAGGGCCAGGGGTCAAGAATTCTCCTGAGCGAGGTGACACACTCAAGTCTGCTCAAAACATGAGCTACTTTCAGGGTGATTTTCTTCAGAAGTGGTGATCAATGATACCTTCCGGGAAATCAATTCTGCCTTGAACTACAATTCACACTGTCTATTACTTCGTCTTCTGTTAGTGAATTAAACTCTAGCCAAGCTTATTTCTTGGTTTGCATTTTTTCCTTAATTATTCTGAGCTAAGCTCTCCCCCACGGAACTCCAGAAAAATGGATAAAACATGCGTTTGTGTGTGAAGCAGCAGCGACAGACACCTACACAGCAAACCCGGCTGTGTGGGCCGCTGCCTTTCTCGCAAGTCATTTCAGGTCAGAAACACCTCTGCTCCCAAAGGATGCCATTTAGAGACCCCCGCCACCACACACACACACACACACACACACACACACACACACACACACACACGTGCAGGCCTCTCTATGCATTTTAGGAGCGTCATGGAGCAGTCTCGGTTCTGTACCCTCTCAAGACTAGGACCAAGGCTGTTTTTCTGCCTCCAGAGGAATACGGAATACCAAGGATTCTCAGATTATTTGGTCCAACAGGAAATCCAATGCATTATTTCCACAGGACTTGGAGTTCAAACTCAGAGAAGGAGTTTGCTTCATTATCATCTCATTAGTAAAGATCGTTTTAAAAATAGCATTAGTACTTATCACTGTGGGACACTAGGAAGCAGCAAAAAATTTCAGTGACTAACATGGCAAGCGACCTGTATGCCCCGGACAGATTAGTGGCATGGTGTTTGAAGGTGGCATTTGTTTGTGTTTTTGTTTTGTTTTGTTTGGGACCTGTCCCTTCCCACGTACAGATGCAAGGAAGGCCTCAGTGTGTCACAGACGTCTTGGCACCCTGAAGATAAAGTTCACACACTGACCATTGTTATGTCGGGATTGTGGAGTCCCCCCAAAACCTACAAGAAGAGCGAGTTCCATATGTAAAAGCAAAGAACCTTTATTCAAGCTTGAACGTGGACTCTCTGTGTGCGCAATGCATTGGCACAATCAGAGTCTCGAGCTCAGTGGGGGTGGGGTTTTCATCATAATAGAGGTTGAGGTGAGGGATTTCTAAGGTTCATGACCCGTGATTGACTGGCATTTGTCTAGGGGTGTCCTGATGAATGGAGACGGGTGTGTGCTGGGCTAAGGGACATCAGGTGCTCCAATATACAATGGTTGGACCATTAGGTATTTCCTTTGGAATGTTAGGTACTTTTCCCCTCCATGGTCTGGTCCTGGGTGGTGCCTGGGTGGGCTCTGTTGAGTTTGTCATGGCTGAGCCCTACAGCCATAAAGGAACACAAAGGCTTCTAAATGGCGCTATGGAGACATCGCTCTGGTTCTCCACTGCATGTGTCCCAACTTCCTGCTGTCTGAGAGAAAGAGTGAAAAATTATGATGGGCTTTATTTTATGGTTTGAATCTGAAATATTCCACACAGGATCATGTGACCGGACACGGTTTCAGCTAAGATATGCTGTTTTGGGAGGTGGGGCCCGGCAGTTGAAGAACTACCTTTGAGGGTTAGAGACCAGCCTTGCTTCTGCCCATAATCTACTTCATGGTTGACTGCCATGATGTGACTAGCTGCCATGAAACGAATCTCTCCAGCCATCATTTCTTCCCAGCCCTGACAAGCTGAAATATCCTGAAAGCAGAAGCCAATAGATAGATGATAGATAGATAGATAGATAGATAGATAGATAGATAGATAGATAGAAATAGATAGATAAATAGGTAGATAGATGGTAGATGTATGGATGGATAATGGATGGATAGATAGATAATAGATGGATGGATGGATAGATGATAGATGATGGATGGATGAATAGATAGATAGATAGATAGATAGATAGATAGATAGATAGATAGATAGATGATGGATGGATGGATAGATAATAGATAGATGATGAATAGATGATGGATGGATAGATAGATAGATAGATAGATAGATAGATAGATAGATGATAGATGGATGGATAGATAGATAGATAGATGATTGATAGGTTGTAATGAGCATGGAAACAGATTCCTCTGAATGAATAAATAAAGAGGGAAATCTGTAGTGTAGATAGAGTAGGAAATTTAAAGAATAAGAATGAGTGCAACTTGGTGTAGTGTAAAAGCATTTCTTCTTGTGTGTGGGGTGGAAAATTACTAAGGTGAAATATTAAGAGAACATTTTGCCCACTTGAAGGCTGCCACATCCATCTGGCCCTTCCAGATGGGGAGGCTGCACCCAGCAACCTTGGTAACGAAAGTAATCTTGCCACACGAGAAGGACCCCCACCCTTCTGTGGCCAGTCGATACTGATAACCTAGGACATCTGGTTATAAGAAGGATCAGACAAGGGGCAATTTCAAACTGGCATAAAAAGAGAGGGCAGAAGCAGTTATCTCACTTTTCACGATGGCTCTGGCATGCTGAGCCTCGTAGAGAGAGAGATCCTCCAAGCCTGCCTCCTGAAAGCAGAAACATTTAACGCCTTGCCTAAACATTCAATGCTTTGCCTCCCGAGTGCAAAGCCTAATCACCTGAGAGCAGAGAGCTAACGCCTTGTCTCCTGAGACTGTCACCCAAAAGCAGAGTCCAAAGGCCCCGCATTCTGAGATAAGACTAGCACCAGACCACAGGTTACATGGTCAAAAGTTGATCCAGCACCTGGTACCAGCCTGAGAGCAGGACATCGAATGCCTTATCTCCTGAAGGCAGACTATGAGATCAAGGGTTGAGCTTCGCGGTCAAGCCCCCAGTGCGATTGGGCATCCAGCGTGAAGAAACCCAAAAGTCCTTTTCAGGACTACAAAAGAATATCATGTTGTATGATGCTATTTAATGCATGTGTGAAATGTTAAGAAACGAGCATAGATGCATTAATACATATGTTTGGTGTGTGAAATGTTGTAAGTGTGGGTAGTGTGTGAAATGTTAAGAAGAGTTTTATTTTATGGATAATTGATAAGATTGGGAATTGTTAATTGATAAGTTGTATTAAGGTTAAGAAGTGTTTTATTTTATGGATAATTGATAAGATTAAGAAATGTTAATTGAGGGCTGGAGAGATGGCTCAGCAGTTAAGAGATCTGGCTGTTCTTCCAGAGGTCCTGAGTTCAATTCCTAGGAACCACATGGTGGCTCACAACCATCTGTAATGAGATCTGGTGCCCTCTTCTGGCATGCATATGTACATGCAGGCAGAACACTGTATATATAATAAATGAATAAATAAATCTTTAAAAAAGAAAGAAAGAAATGTTAATTGAGAAGCTGTATTGAAGTTAAGAAGTGTTTTATGACTAGTTGATAAGTCAAATTACGGTTATGAATTGGTTTTATATATTAGGAGTAGTAGGATTAATAAATGTGATATTGAATTGCCTGTGTGTTGCCCATCATCAATCTCCCATGCCTATTAAGATTGTAAACCCCATGGATACATTGAATATTGAAGTTGTTAGTAAAGAATCATTATGAAGGCAATTCTCTTGCTTGGTCTGGTTACTCATCACTCTCTGGGGAGAAGGGCACTGAGTCCTCATCGTACTACTCACAAAAGAACTCTGAGCTGAAACCCAACAGCTCGTGACACTGGTGTCCTCTAGGACTAACATTCTGGGATCCCCCAATCTTTCAGCGATTTGATTTTTCTTTTTCCACAAGTTAGATAAATTTGAGGCCATCACAATAGCTTTCTTTTAAAATTGTATGTTCAGGAAAGTACATTGACTTTCGACTCTCTGAAACTGTTACTTTTCCGAGCACTTCTGCGCCTGAACGCTCTGTGAGACACCGCACTTCCTTTCAGTCCCTGGGGACAGGAATGGGGGCTGTGTCACGTCTGTGCTCAGCTTTAGGGGACCCTGCCAAGGAGCCTCCAAAGCTGCACCCCTCTGTTCTAGCTCCAGTCTGGGCATTCCAGTAACTTCACATGTCACATCCTTGCTGTTAGTGGTGCTGCTGGTTAGTTCTTTCTTTTTTAAATGGATGAATATGGAGGGGACCACACTGTCATCACTCAGATTTACATCTTCCTCACGGTTATGCAAATCGGACACCTTCACAAGATGTATTCCGCACCTGCATTTTAAGAAGCATTCTTGCTCAACTCTTGCTCATTTTCAACACTTCGCTTCCCTTTTTACTGGAATTTCCGTGTGGATTCTAAATGTGAGTCTGTCCTTGGATATGTGCTCGTGAGCATTGTTCTCGTTTCTACAGCTTCAGTTTCCGGCATCCTAATGACATTTTATAATAAGTGAATTTTTTTTTTATATCTTGGTAAAATTCAAGGTATCTTTTTTTTTCCTTTATGGTTAGAGGTTCTTATACTTAATTTAAGAAAGTTCTGCCTATTGTATGGCCATGGGACTATTAACATATATTTCCTTTTAAAAGTTGTTTTAGTTTTCATATTTAGACTACATGAATGTATTTATTTTTTCTCATGCATTTTAGGCTCATGTTATATTTTTTGTGTATGGTGTGAGGCAAAGGTCAAAATGGATTTTTAAATTATGGGTGGGAAAGACCCAGCCCTTATTCATAAAAGACTACTGCTTGCTTCCTCTTCCTCCTTCCCTTCCAGATTTATTTATTTAACGTGTATGGATGTTTTGCCTGCATATATGTTGGGGCACCAGTGTGTGTCTGATACCGACAGAGGCCAGAAGAGGGCTAGGGCTCCCCTGGAGCTGGGCTAACAGGTGGCTGTGAGCCACCATGTGGGTGCTGGGAGTCAAGCTCAGGTCCTCTAGAAGAGCAGCCAGGGCTGTTAGCCTTAGGGCCGCCTCTCCAGCCCATAACTGCCGCCATGAATCCATCGTGCCCTTCTTTTTGTCACGAATATGGAAGACACTTGATCTGTTCTGACTTTATTTATAGGTGGTTCTGGGGCTGATCCAGAGCTTCCTGTGTGCTCGGCAAGAGCTCAACCACTGAGCTATATGCATCCACCATGAATTATTTCCTGCTAGTAGAAGCCAGAGACTAACATTGGTGTAGATTATGAGTTTGTATATCTTTACATTTTCCTCCGTATCTTTAAGTCATCTCAAGAATATAGTTTTAAATATATGTCTAATAGTCTACCACAAATATGTGCAATCATTTTCTTGATAGAGATATGTGTCCTCTAACTTCTATTTATAATAGATGATTCAAAGGTCCTATCATTGTTAATAAATATTCACACACACGTTTTACTGCTTCCTTTAAGTAAGCTCCTAAAATTGTGGGTTAAATGCACAGAATGTGGGATGTGGAGCTGGCTTAACTGGGAAGAATGCTTGCTGTGTACACATAACGACCCGGGTTCAGAACCCAGCATCTATGTCAAAAGACAGGCTTGGCCACATACGTGCCTGGAACCCCAGTGCTGTGGTGGGGTTTGAGGAGAAGGAGGTGGAGACAGACAGATGGCTAGGGTTGCCGAGCCACCAGCATAGCTCCATGTCCGTTAAGAAACCCTGTCCCAGTGTAATAAAGTAGAGAAGGATAGAGCTATATCCCCCTCTTGCATGTATCCCCACACACATGTACATACATCACTCATATATCATACACACACACACACACACACATACACACATGGAATTTTAAAAATCCTTGATAGGAACTTACAAACCAGCGCAGAGTTAGACCCCAGCTGAAGAGACAGGTGGTAAGTGCATGTAGAAGTCTCTCACTCTGCAGCTGAGAAGCCAACACAATCACTTTTCAAATTCAAATACATTTGCTTAGCTTTTCTTCTAACAAACTATTGGATTTACTACTATTTATGCAGGCATTCCACAGATTGGAAATTATTCAATCTAAATGTGAAGTTAACTGTCCCAAGAGACAAAAAAAAAAAAAAAAAAAAAAAAAAATTCCAGGAACTGGAGAGATGGTTCAGCGGTTAAGAGTACTTGTTGTTTTGCCGGGCAGTGGTGGCGCACTCCTTTTATCCCAGCACTTGGGAGGCAGAGACAGGTGAATCTCTGTGAGTTCGAGACCAGCCTGGTCTACAAGAGTTAGTTCTGGGACAGGCTCCAAAGCTACACAGAGAAACCCTGTATCGGAAAAAACAAACAAACAAACAAACAAACAACCCCCCCCCCCAAAAAAACGAGTACTTGTTGCTTTTACAGAAGACCCAGGTTTAGTTCCCAGCACTCACATGATGGCTTACAACCATCTTAGCTCTGGTTATAGGGGATATGATGTCCTCTTCTGGCCTCTAGGGGCACCGGGCATGCATGTAGTGCACATGCATACATGCAAGCAAAACACTGATACAAATAAAATAAATCTAAAGGAACCCAATATTTCTGTGGACTTTTTGCTTTACTTTGCTTTGTTCTGCATTTTTATCTTATTGGTCTCGTGCTTGTTTTTTTTTTTTGGTTTGTTTGTTTGTTTGTTTTGTTTTTTGTTTTTTGCTTTTGTATTTCTTGTTTCATTTTTGAAAGAGAGAACATAAAGTTGGGTAGGTAGGGAGGTGGGGAGCATCTGGGAGCAATTGGGGTAAGGAAAATCATGATCAAAATGTATTGTGTGAAAAAAATTAAAAAACAAATACAAAGTAATGCAACGTTGAAGACTACCTATGTTTTCTTGTACTTGAGTTCCCCAAATGCAGGTAACAGCGAGGGACACAGTGCTCACACTCGGCAAGCTTCCGAAGTTCTTTCAGGTCACGAGTTCTTTCCCTTCCTTTCATCTGTCATCATCTTCCCTTATTTCCAGGGCCATGCAGGGGTCTATAGTGAATGGAAACATCATAGGGCACGCTCTCGAGGAGCAAGGCCTCACGGGAAGGCCTCACGGGTCTCTTGGGGAGTAAAGGGGACATGGCCGCAGGGAAATGCTTAGCGCTCCACAGGGCTTCCTGCTTCACCTTTTAGCTCAATTAAAAAGAAAGACGAGATTAAAAAAAAAAGAAGCAGGGTCGAGAGGACAGGGAGCCCCATCTCTAAAGGAGTCCTGGTTTGCAAAGAAGATCATAAGTGACTCTGGTCGCCTTGCCATTCCAGAGTACTCCGAGACAGAGGACCCATGCCAGCTGCTCTGCAGTTTCAGCACACAGCTCCTTCTGGGTTAGAGAATGGGGCTTTCTTGGTTACCATGGTGATGGAGGGTTTCATGGGAAGGTGCCTACTTGTCTTTACAAAGCTAGAGTTTATTCTTCAGAACAAAGTCAAAATTACATACCTTATGATTCAGGGAGAGGAACTTTGTGCTTTACACGCTTACCGGGGGTCACAGTGACAGTACCTACCTCCCTTCTGCTGGCTGGTCGGCCACTGCCGCCTGGGCTGGCATCAAAGGAGGATTCATGTCTGTTTTGTGTGGGTCTGAAGCACAGCACATGCATTTAGGGGAACGTTCTTCCTTTCTCCGTGAGGAAGGGGATAGAGCAGCCAATGGCCCCGTGCAGAACTGTGAAGGTGTAAATCTTTTGGGGAACACCTATCAGACACAACTGCCTTGCGTGTTGGAGCCCTGGAAGGCAGATACTGCAGTGGTCCAATGGGGTGGGGCTTCTACGTGAGCTTCCTGAGCAAGCAAGATGAACGAAGGCCATCATTAAATGAACATTTCTGTTCTCATGGTTTTGCTTTATTGTATGTGTGTGCATGTGTGTATGATATGTGTGTACATGTGTGAGCATGTATGTATGTATGTATGTGTACTTGTGTCTGCGTGTGTCTATGCAGTTGTGTGTCTATGTGTGAATGTGTGAATGTGTATGAAGATACGTATGTGTTTATGTGGATATGTGTATATGCATGTGTGTTTGTGAATGTGTGCATGTGTGTGCATGCATATGTGTACATGTGTATGTATATGTATGCATGTGCATGTATGTTTATGTGTTTATTGTGCACATGTGCATGAAGATATGTGTGGGTTTATGTGAATATGTGTATACGCATGTGTGTTTGTGAATGTATGTGTGCATGTGTGTGCATGCATATGTGTACATGTGTATGCATATGTGTGCTTGTGTATGTATGTTTATGTGTGTATTGTGTGTATGTGAGTGTATGTATGCAAGTGTATTTATATTGTGTACATGTATATATATTCACGTGTATATGTAGACTGTGTATATGTGAATGTATTTGTATGTGCATGTGTGTGTTTGTATGTATGTGTATTTATAGGTATGTATGTGAGTGCATATGTGTGCACATGTATGTACATATGTGTTTGTATATATATGAATGTGTTTTGTGTATGTAAGTGCATATATGTATATGTATGCATGTGTATATGTTTGTGTATGTGCTGTGTGTGTTTGTGTGTGCTTATGTGTGTCTGGTTGTGTGTGTATTTATATGTGAGTATGCTGCCATCCTTCTTTATTAGTTTTTACTTTTCTTGTAACATTACTTTCAAAAGCTTTCAATTTTTGCCTTGGTCAAACAAATTTGCATGAGAAAATGTCTGAGTGGCTGGATAAATATCAGTCAATAAAGTGCTGTCCTCATAAACACAAGGGCAGAACCCTGTAAAGGGCCGTGTGTGTGGTTCTGTGCATTGTAACCTCAGCCTGCGGGGTGGAGAGAAGTGGGTTCCTGGGCTAGGTGTCTGGGCTGCCTACTCTGCTCAGTGAGCTGCAGGTCCCAATCTCAAAATACGAGGTGGGGCAATACCTTCAGGCGTTGGTCCAGTGTTGTCCGGGGCAACCTGGGACAGGCTGATATAGAGCCTAGAGGGCGGAGTGCGGCACGGGGACCCCACACAGACAACCCTAGCGCACAAGAAGCTGAGGTTGGTGCCCGCGGGAAAAGCTCACCGCCCTTGCCCTCTGGGGTTTGTCTCCTGGATGTGGCCATATTTGTAACAAGGAGGTTACTGACTATCCTGGGGCAAAGTTGAAGTAGCACCCCTCCCTCCCCCACACTTCCATGGAGGCCCAAAGGCAGGCTTAGACCAAGTACCTTGCTTCACAGGTAGTGTGAGCTCTGTTGGACAGGCTTGCCTGCACTTGGTGCTGGTAAGTGTTGAGTGGTTCCATTTCAAGAAGACTGGGAGGAGGAGTTTGCGTTTTGGCCTTGTTTTGATAAAAAACAAACACAAAACAATGTGTTCTAGAGATGTGCATGTGTCTGAATAGAGGGGCCTGCCTCTGAGCAGGATGGAAGAAACTGGGCCCTAGAGGGCTCCATGGGAATGAGGGTGTGGTTAAGAGGGGGTTCATGAGGCCTCTCACTGTTTCTTCTATGTCTTCTACGTAATTTGTAAAGTTTCTTTTCTTGGAGTGCAATTTTTTTAAAAAAAAAAAAACACCACAGAACATATTTCTCTACTTTGTTTTGCTGACAAGAGTGGGCTCAGGGATGTTTCTTCTGGTCTTCAGCCCTTGGAAACCATCAGGAAACTTCTGGGGATTCTTCAGAGTCCCATTCCCACTGCCCGGTCCCCACACAACATTTTCATAGAGTTTACACTGAATACTTGCTTTGATTTGCTCATTATAGTCTTTGGGTCTGCCTGTTACTTCAACCTTTTACTTATTCTTTCTCTCTCTCTCTCTGTCTCTCTCTTTCTGCCTCTCTGCCTCTCTCTCTCTCTCCATGTGTGTGTTACTGGGTTGTGCATGTATGTGCAGGCACACCCATACCTAGAGGCTAGAGGTCATCCTAGATATTGTTACTCAAAAGCCAGAGTCACCCACTCTTATTTTGAGGCAGGATCTTTCAGGGACCTGGACATTGTTAATTAAGCTAGGCTGGTCAGTAAGCCCCAGGGATTCTCCTGTTACTGTTTCCTTAGTCTGGAAGTGGTCACCATTATGCCACACCACACTCAGCTTTTAATATGGGCTCTAGAGACTGAACTCAATTCTTTGTGCTTTTCAAGGCAAATGCTGTACCAACTAAGTCACCTCTCAAGTCACAGACTAATAAAGAAGCCTTCAACCATATCCAGCTGGGGCCGGAGATGTAGCTCAATGTGCTTGCTTGGCACGCATGAAGTCCTGGGTTTCACCCCAGAACCATAAAAACTAAAGATGGCAGTGTATCACCTCAATTCCCTAAACAGAAACTGGGGTTGCTTTTCCAGAGGGTAGAATGATAAGGACCGGAGACAGAAATGAGCAAGCACATTAGGGGTGGGAACCTTGATTCATGTCCTCATCCATAAGCTGATGTCCTGGTTCTGTCCCAACTAGAGGCTTCTAAACAGTGTTTAGAAGCTCCTGTCCTGGCTCCTAACTAATTTCAGAGTTACCTCTTCAGAGGAGGGAACGTTACAATAGCATCGAAGAGAAGGTGTTGCCCCCGAACAAAAGAATGGAACCTACCACGGGTGGGGACTTGCCCTTCTGCCATCCCATAATTAAGCTAATCCAATTGGGCCAGTCAGTCACCTGGCAAAAGGACCACCTCTAGGGAAGGCAGACTTACCAACCCTATGCCACACTAAAGAGAAAGGGGGAAAGCTTAGCTCTTTAATGACATCCTACACTTTCCCTTCCCAGAATTCCTGCACCCAGCACAGCCCCACAAGCCACCCTGAGGACCCAGGAAGGCCTAACCTTGCATTGTTTCTTATGTCTCTCTCCCCACACTCTGGATGCTTGCCAGAGGTCAAGTGTGCTTTCTCTGGTATTTGGTTTTCCACTCTTTCTCAAAGCTCTCCTCCCCACTGTTCAATTGTCCACCATCGGACTGACTTCCATGTCTAACTAGATGGCACAGCCTCTTTCTCCCCTCTTAAGCTCCTACCTATGAATCTTGTAATAAACAAACAAACAAAAAAGTTAAATGTTCTTCTGTGGAGAATAATGAAACCAAGTTCTATTTGTGTCTGACCTTGATTCTCTAGAGTTCGGAGTCCCGAGAACTCACCTCCCTCCCACATTCTGAGTAATGGGAGACCCCCTGAATTGGTGGCTGAGTTCTGTCCTGCACTCACAGGTCCCCAAGCTGAGGCTGGACTCTGAGCCTGTCTACTTTCCCTGAGTGTGTCTGGGGTTAGTGTCATCTCTGTCTTCCATGGTTGCTAAGAGAGAACCTGGAAAATGCTGACTGCTTTGGCATTGCTGAGATGTAGATTTAGAACAAAATTCAGGAAGCTGCCCTTTTACAGCACACAGCAGATTGCTGGGCTGTGAGTTGAGCATAAGTCAGGTGTCATTCCTCATCCATTACATTCTGGATGATGATTCGTAGAGCACCGTGCCTTATGCAAGAGACCTGTCACGATGAGCTAAAAAGTCTACAGACCATGGCCATGTTTCTGTGTAGAGCTCTATCCATCCCACTGATGTCCTTCCCAGTCATTGTCATAAAGAGTGTTCTTGTCCTTCATGGCCTCTATAACATGATCAGGGCCTGCTTGTTTGTGTTTTCTGTCCTACCCGGTTTCCACAGCTGTTTAGCCCCAAAGAAAATCACACAGAGATCTCTATAAGTTATAAAGCTGATTGGTCCATTAGGTCAGGCTACTTATTAGCTCTTGTAGCTTATATTAACCCATTATTCTGATCTATGTTAGCCATGTGGCTCAGTACCTTTTTCAGTGGGGCAGCTCACACTCTGCTGCTTCGGTAGTCTGGGCAGGAGTGGGAGGAATCAACTTCCTCCTTCCCAGAATTCTCCTGTTCTCCTTCATCATTTCTACTTCCTGTCTGGTTTTCCCGCCTATACTTCCTGCCTGGCCAATCAGCGTTTTATTTAAAACATGATTGACAGATTACAGACAATTCTCCCGCACCAGGCCTTGGTGGGGATAAGGGTAGGGATGGAGGCCAGAGGCCCCAGCCACCCGATAACGCCAGTGCAGGTCTCAGAAGCACTGGTAGCTTTAACGTAGGTATAAAGGATTCTCTTCTTTACTGTCAGACCTGTAACGTGAAAAACACATTCATCTGTGCAAAAAACAGTACAAACTTAGAACTTCTGTTTTTTCCTTGTTAATACAACTGTTAACGTTACAGCTGCAATTATTCCCTTCAGCAGTGGCGGCCGTCATCCAATAGCTTATTAACATGACGAGCACGAAGCGGGAGAGGAGGGGCGCACATTGTATGCTCTCCAGGCCTTTTAGGAAACATGGAGTTGTGTCTTCGGCCATGTGCAGCTACAAGAAGGGTGCTATTGTAGACATCAAGGGGATGAGCGCTGTCCAAACAGAAATGCCCAGTAAGTGTTACCATGGCAAAACGGGAAGTGTCTACGTCACACATCGGGCTCCGGGCATCTCTGTAAACAAATGAGTTACGGGCAAGATTCTTGCCAAGAGAATTAATGTGTGGGTTGAGCATATTGAGCACTGTAAGAGCCAAGATGGCTTCCTGAAAAAGGTGAAGAAAAACAATTTTTAAAAAGGCGGGGGGCAAAGAGAAAGTTACCCGGGTCCAACCGAAGTGCCAGGTTTAAGCACCCACAAAGTGCATAATGGGAAAAAGCTGCTGGTGCCCACTCCCTATGGATTCATGACTTAATGTACAAAAAGAAATAAAGAGTCTAGATGGCAAAGTGCTTTTCTTAAAAAAAATAAAAGAAGATAACATTTAAAATTAAAGAATAAAATAAAAATCAAACTTTTTTAAAGCTTACAATCTGGTGGATTTTGACAGGTATGTCCATACACCCCATTAAGACAAGGGTCCTATCCATCAGTCTACAGTTTCTTTGGCTTCTTCATAATTGATTCCCATTTCCATCTGTTCTCACAAAACCCCTGACCAGCTTTCTGTCACCACAGACTGGCTTGCATTCTCTAGAATTCAATATAGCTGGAATCAAAGCACACATCCCTTGTTAAGGTAAGTTTCTTCCCTCAGCCTAAGTATGTGGGATTCTCTTCTATTGTTCTATGTAAATAGCTCATTGCTATTTGCTACTGAGGAGTTCACTGCGGAGTTTACACAGCACGCGTCACTTATTAACCTGTGGGCAGGCTTATCAGTTCTTTCTAGTTTGGGGTTATCACAATGCAGCTGCTACAAACAGTCATGGACAAGTCTGTGTACAAGAAATTCTTTCATTTCCCTTGGGTGAATTCCTGGGATTAGAATGTCTGGACCGCGAGGTCACTTGTAGGAGCTACACTTCTAAGAGAAGTGCTGTCTTGCCAGAGAAGGTCATGACCTGGCGACATTCTGTCTTTCTAGCTCTTCCATCCTGGTCACTCTGATGGACTCAGGCTGGCATCTCTTTGTAGTTTCAGTTCATATCTCCCTGACAAAGATGCCACTTCACCTGCAAGCTTTTCCTAGCTGTATTTTTTGTGAAGTTCCCTTTTTATCCTATAATATTCTCCTTTCAACCTGGGCCTTTCTCACTGGATCTTCACAGAGTCATTTAATGAACAAGAGTTTTTATTTTATTTTAACAAAATCTAGTTCTCCAACTTTGTCATTTTCATGGTCCCTACTTAATAATTCAAAAGTACCAAGATTTTATCCCAGAACGATGGCTTTATATGGTAGTTGTGATGGCTATTGGTTGTCAACTTGACTACTAATAGGTTTTCTATAACACAATAATAGATTTCTCTGCCAACTCAGTAAGCCAAATTAAGCTGAACTGAAAAAACAAACAAACAAACAAAAAGAAACAAAAGAACAAGTTTACATGAACAATGCAACTTCTGAGTGAGCCCCAGCCCCAGAGATTGGGGCAGAAGAAGTCACATGCCCCAACTAAAGCAGGGAGCTTATATAGCCCATTGATGAGAGGTCATGAGGTATCTGTCCTCCACAAGTTAGATTTGTGTCCAAGTATGGTCAAAAGCTGACTTCTTTAGGCAGGGTCTTAGGCCACTGGCAACTTTTAAAGAGAAGCTGCTACAGCTGCCAAGAAATCAAAACTGGGATTTTTGGAGCCTTTTCTTTGTTGGAGATTCTCTGAGAGGGCAGGTTTGGAGAGAGAGGAATGGAGCTTTCTGAATCAAGCAGGAGTGAGCTGGAAGTTCCAGCCACACAACCAGCTCTGGGATTAATTAAAAGATCCCAAATGGAAAACACAGCTGTGAGGGATTTTTTTCTGAATTTGAAGTGGGAAGGTCCACCTCTAGTCTGCATCTTTGAGGTGGGAAGGCACACCTTTATTCCAGAGGTTTTGAAGTGGGAAGAGCTACCTCTCATCTGGGGTACACCTTCTGCTGGAAGCTATGTAAGGACTTGGAAGAGGAAGGCTCACTCTTTGCCCGCTTGCTCTTGCCTCCATAGCAAGCCTTTTCCTTCACAGACAACAAAGCCTACTTCCTCAGAATTCCAGGGGATACTGAGGACCAGCTCAGACATCCAACCTCATGAACCCAACAACTCCTGGATTGTTGGAACTTCTGTTAATAGGCAGTCACTGTTGGGTTAGCTGGACCACAACCTGCAAGTCATTCTAATAATGATTCGTTCTGTAAGTTCAGTTACTCTAGAGAACCCTGATTAATACAGTGGCCAGGATGAAAATGGTCCTCAAAGGTTCACATATTTGAATGTTTTGTGCCCAGTTAGTAGAACTGGTTGGGAAGAATTAGGAGGTGTGTCCTTGTTGGAGGAGGTGTGTCACTGGGAATGGGATTTTAAAAGTTCAAACCCATGCCCGGCCCTGTCTCTCTTTCTCTCTTTCTGCCTGCAAATCAGAATCTCATCATCATCTACTGCTCCAGCACCATGCCTCCCTGTCTGCTGTCCTGCTTCCTGCTGTGATTGTCAGGGACTCACCCTCTGAAACCATCAGCAAGCCCCAATTAAATGCTTTCTTTTATCAGCTGCCTTGGTCATGATGCCTCTTCACAGCAACAGAACAGTAATTAAGACAGAAGTTGGTACCAAGCACTGAGGTATTACTGTGACTGGCCCGACCATGCTGTTTGTTGGAGAAATATGGAAGATTTTGTTACTTTGGACTAAAAGAGTGGTTGATCACTTTAAGCACAGATTAGTGGGCCATCTTAGTAGGAGAATGGAAGACAGTAGTTCTGAGAGCAATGTGAACTGTGGAGACCCAGATTAAGAAGTTTTAGGGGTAATAACACTAGAGACCATTCTTGTGATATTGGCAAAGAATGTGACTTCTTTCTGCTTTTGTCCAAAAAGATCTGCCAGAGGCTGAAGTTTTGGACTAATTCGGTTAACAGAGGAGATTTCAAGACAACCTGGTGTTGACCATCTCAAGTGGTTACTTTTACACAGAGATTCAATGAAATAGAGCAAGTGGGGAAAGAGAAATACAAACCGTATAGTTTGAGGAGAAATTTAATGTGGGAACCAACTCTTCTGCTTAAGGAAATGAGAAGTTTAAAGAAAGCCCAGATGCTAAATGGAATGGAGGGAGTGATGTCCTGGGACAAGACCATGTCCAGTTAATCCTGCAGCCCACGAGGATAATAAACCTGAGAGGTTTTCTTTGCTTAAAAAGCATCAACAAGTCAAAGCTTATGCAAATGTAAGTCACAGAGTGAGGCAGGTTTCAGCCTAAGTGGGTAGCAGAGCTTGGCAGCTTCAACCATGTGGTTCTGGTTTCATCAAGAAAGATGCAGAAATAAAATGCTGTGGAAATTTCTTTTGTGGTTAAGGACAGTCGCTAAGGCCAGACTTCTGGCAGGGGTGTCCCTGCATGGAGGCTCAGAGGACCACTGCATGAAGCTGTGAAGGTGAAGCCTGGATTGCGTTGGAGACCCCCAAGACATTGGGAGACGCCAGGGCTAGGGGATACCTGCCAAAGGGAGCTGCAGATAGGGAGCAGAAACTGCCTAAGAGAGCAATGTGTTGCGGTCAGGAAAGCTGGAAGGAGTTGGAAATATGAGACGTCATCTAATCAGCCCTGTAATATCAGACATGGCCATGCAGAATTTGAAGTTTGTCCAGCTGGGTTTCATTCTTGCTCTGGCCCAGAATTTCCTCACTGCTCATTTCTTCCCTTTTGGAATATATATTCTGTGCCATCCTATGTTGGAAATATGTGATCTGTTTTTGATTTTGTTTCTACATAGAGTTACACTTAAGAGATTGCCCTGAGTCTCAGAAGAAAGTTGGAACTTTGAAGCAGTCTTCAGAAGGTGGAAGACTATGGGACCTTTTAAAGTTGGACTGAATGCATTTTGGGTTACAACATAACTTCAAGCCTGTGAGGGACAGAGAATGGAATTGGTGGTTTGAATGAGAATGGTCCCCATAGGGTCAGACATTTGAAGGCTTGGTCCTTAGTCAATGGAACTGTTTGGGAGGAGTTAGGAGGTGTGGCCTTGTTTGAGGAGGTGTGTCACTGGGGGTGGGGCTTTTTAACTTCAGAAAAAGGCAAAAAAAAATGCCAGGGCCAGGCACAGTCTCTCTCTCTCTCTCTCTTTCTCTCTCCCCATCCCCCACTATCTGCAGATTGGGTTGGAAGTTCTCAACTGCTGCTCCAGATTCCTGCCTGCCTGCCTGCCTGCTGTCATGTTCCCTGCCATGATGGTCATGGTTCATCTGAAACCTTACACAAGCCAGCAATTAAGTGTTGCCTTTTAAAAGTTGCCCTGGCCCTGGTGTCTCTTCATAGCAATAGTAACTCTGCCTTGGGTTGACCTGGTTTGTTTTTTTTTTGTTTTTTTTTTTTGCTTGCTATTGTTTTGTTTGTTTGTACAGATTGAGTTGTTTTGGCATTGTCCACTGAGAAATCCCCTGCCTATGCTGAAGTACCTTAGCATCTTTATCAAAAGTCAGTTGGCCAGACTTGTGTGGGTTCCCCATTTAGTTCTACCACTCAGTATCTACCATTATACCAATACCTCATTATCATATTTACTTTGCACTTCATATATGTTTCTTCATAATTACTTTTTAGCATTTTCAAATCATTTGGTCTAATGACCTATGATATGATAATGACTAAACTCTTAAGAATTTTGCATAGTTAAAAATCCCTCTAGCATAGCTATGTCTCTGCAGATAGGAAAGTCTTTGTATGTTCTTCGTCTGTGTCCTGAAATGTCATAAAGTGTATTCTAGTGGTTCTTCATCTCTCTCTCTCTCTCTCTCTCTCTCTCTCTCTCTCTCTCTCACACACACACACACACACACACACACACCACATTAGAGATAAAAGTCATTTGCATATGCTGATGTAAAGCCCAGTGCTTGACACAATAGAGTGGGTGGGGTAGAGAGTCCTCCTTATCCTTGTTCTCATCATGAAGGCAAACACACCTTGTTTCCAGGGTGCTTCCAACACACGCAAATCATCCCTCTATCTTTGCTCCACTTGCTGACCCAACTGAACTCTCTCGGTCAGATTTCGATGATGCCTAGGTTCCAGATTAGAAACTGCAGCAGACACACTGAAGCAGCTCCTTGTGGTTTGAATTTGCATTTCCCTGTTGATGCATGGTGTTGATCAGAACAGTGTTGTGCTCTTCTCGAGACTTAATAGAAAACTCTGGTGTTATCACCTTCTGCGTACAATTTAAATTTGTTCTTTCTGGAGTTATAACTGAATTTTCTCATACTGATCCTTTCTCAAGGATCTTGCAGTCACCTATCTGTGAGACCATTCTGTGTTTTTTCCTGATACAATTAGCATTTCATTTCCCAAATAGATTGCTGATAGCAAGATTTCATGGTGTATGTTCTCCTCTGGATTAAATTTTCTCCCTCCCTCCTTTCCTTCCTTCTTTCTTTTTTTTCTTTCTTTCTCTCTTTCTTTCTCTTTTCAATTTAAATAAGAGTTGTTTTGCAACAATCCTGGGAAGACCCTTCTGTTCTTTCTACTCCATTGAGAGATTAATTCATTCCCATCACTGGGGTTCTGCTGTGTATCAGTGTTCTATGCAGGACAAAGTTTGGCAATCCCTGATATACAATCCCCAAAAATAAAGTTTTAAAAATGATGTGTGTGAATGTGTGTGTGTATGTGTGTGTGTGTCAGTCCGTCCATGTCAAAAACATGTCAAAGACTTAGGAAAGGGCAAATAATGAGGTCAAACTACCAGGGCTCTGTCTCTACCTCGTTGCTTGATGAAACTAGTCAAATTTGTGTTCAAATTTCAGGAAAACTCCACTCTAAGCAGTGTTATGACTTTCAGTGGGCAAAGCTCCCGTGAGCTCGTTCAGCATTTGGAAGGGAAGGAGGGGAGGCTGACAGGCAACACTGCTAAATGTTAAAACAAAAGCTGAAAAGTCATTGAATGCAAAATAATTCAAATTCTGAGTGAGAGAGTTCAGGGAAGGACTGCTCAGTAGAAGGGGAAAGTTGTCAAACCAGCAGTAATTGAGGGGAAAGTCAGCGGAAGGGTGGATGGCTCCCTCCCCCCTCCCCCAGGAGTGAAGGGCTAAATTAGGATGAGGAGAATGATGAGCCCTTGAGAAGACGGATGGGGGAAAGCAGGAGATACTGCTGGCTGAGCAAGAAGTGAAGGCCAGAGGCTGAGGGGCCCCACCCTGGGCGTAGGAGGATCTGAGAACCGGCAAAAAGCTGCCAGGAGCGGGAATATGAATTAAAGAGGGTGACCTTACAGAAATGGGAAAAAATGACCTTTCTGTAAAATCTAGAGAGAAAAGATGAGGATATTAACTAGCTAGGAATAGAAGTCAGTGCAGGTTGGGGTTCTAAGAGTTCCTTAGAGATCACACGGCATCCAACCCTTGCATTTTCCTGCTGGGCCAACAGCCAGAAAGAAGGAGCCATCTGTCCAAGCTGCTCCACACGGTATAATACGTTTGCATGTTTTAAAAAGAAATAATCCCTAATCTTCAGAGCAACTGCATACTTACAGAAGACACAGAGTTTTGTTACTGTTTTTGTTGTTGCTGCTATTGTCTTCCTTTTTTTTAAAAAAACAAACAAATAAACAAAAAAAACCGGTCTCATGTAGCTCAGACTGGCCTCAAACTTGGTGTGTAACCAAGGATGACCTTGAATTTCTGATCCTCCTGCCTCCACATTCCCAGTACTGGGACTGAGGTTGTGTGCTACCATACTTGGTTTAGGCAATGCTGGGACTTTGTGCTTGGCAGACAAACACCCTCCCAACTGAGGTACTCCCCTGGCCTAAGCTGCTTATGAAAATGTCTTAGTTTATGTAACACTCAGCGCCCTCACACCCCTCTTTGAAAAGCAGCAACTTCATTAACTTTCCTGAGAACTGGTTCATTTGGCGAGATTCATTTAAATGCTGTTTTTAAATTCTTTAAAATAAATATCACCCGCATATTTGGTGCTACATTGAAAGTTCCATATGCCTTAATTAAAAAAAAAAAAATGAACAGGCACACTATTTGAACAATGACACCGCATACAAGTTCAATATTGTGTGCCAGAGGCAGGGTGGATAAGACCAAGAAAGAGCTCATGGTCTCTGCCCACCCCCTCACCCCCCCCCCCCCCCCCCCCGCTTGAGCCTCCCTGGAGCAGCAGGAAGAGCTGGTTCTTCCTGCCTCCCCTCTGTCTTCTTCCAGTCCGCCTTCTGCATTACTCTTCAGAAGTACCTTTCTCTCTCTGTCTCTCTCTGTCTCTCTCTGTCTCTGTCTCTCTCTCATTTTCCCCTGCTACTTTCTTTTTTTGAGGTGGCATTTTATGAAGCTCAGGCAGGCCCAGAACTCACTATGTAGCCAAGGTGAGCCTTAAACTCCTGATCCTCCTGCCTCCACCTCCCAAGTGCTGGGATTACAGGCAAGCACCTGTACACAGGTCACAGGTGCCTTTCTTGGATGCATGTCTGGTCATAACTCTCTCACGTACTAACCACAGTGCTCAGTTTGACCCCACCCTCCACCCACATCCTTGCCTGGGCTCTCGCTCTCACCACCACTCAAGTCCTGATCATTGTCTTGTATTCCCTGCCCATCAGGCCAGCATACCATTCCATTAGGTTCAGGGGTGTCCGGGGACCCGTTTGAAGTTGAGCTATTGAATCAGCATCTCCAGGGTGAGGCCAACACATGCTGCTTGCCCAAGGCTCAGAGTAGCCATATTCTGTCAAAATTAGCCATCCCACCAACAGCATCTCACTCCTGTCTGACATTCATCTGAATGCCTGTAATGTCTCATTGCATCTATCCATGTGCACATGTGTGTCTCATACCATCTATCTGTGTGCACATGTGTGTCTCATACCATCTATCTGTGTGCACATGTGTGTTAGAGAAAGCAGTGCTCTTTAAGCTTCAATGGTGCTTATAAGATTCATCTAAGAAATCTCTTTAGAAAGCAAAGTGCCTTGGTCTCACCCCCAGAGACACTGATTCAATAGTTTGGTGTCAGAGGGGTCCCCAGGCACCACGGAGCCTAAGGAGAACTTATTTGAGAGCAGGAAAGTCTTTATTTGTTCCAAGCACCCATTTGCCAAGGGTGGAGAGAGAGCTGGTTTGTCCCACCCACTCTCCCCAATCACTGGATCCCCAGAGTATCAACTCCAGAGATTCCAGCGCCTCCTCTCTCTCTTCCTACTCTCTGGGAGGTAGGATATGCAAAACTCATTTATATTCCCGCAAGTAGGTGAGAATACATTCCGGGCCATCACCATTCAATAATGGAAGCTTTGTGCAAAGTAGTGACAGGTGAGAGGAATGATTTCATTTTTCACTCTGACAATTGGGTGAAGCAGATAGCTGGCAGTTCTGCAAAGGTTTTATGCCCACATAGTTACCCAAGGGATCTGCTTAGCAACCAAGAGTCGCTGCAAGGAGAAGATGAAGCAGATGCTTCTCCCGGCAACATCTTGGGGCTGAGCTGCCGAGGAGCAGGGCTGGAAGTGGGGGCAGCCCTATTCGGGTCTGCTTGTTCCCTGGTCCCCCGAAAGTCCAGTCCTGAATGCCCAGGCCCATCCCCAGGGCGCATGAAGAGCTTGCCATGGCAGGAGCTTATCTCCCACTGAGACTGGCTGTGTTTTATTACATTTCCTCTTCGTGTAACCGTTGTTTAGCTATAAAAGTCAACCAATTTGTTGAAGTTTTGGAGGGGTTCAATAAATAAACAGCACCGGTCTTCTGTGCTTTACTTACCATTCCTTGGTGAGACTGATATCACAGAGCTGCACTTATGACGGCAGGAAGCTGGCTTCCAAACCATGAACCTAACCTCCTCCACTCTGGGGACCTCCCATCCCAGCACCCATCCTTCCCATGGGCAGGGTCACTGCTTCCAATCTTTGTAAGCTGGGGTGCTGGTAGGGTGTCCATAGAGAAAGGGGAAGGACAGGAGCTAGGAACTTCCAGGTTCTTTTAAACCAGTCTAAAAAAATCTTTCTACATCCCAGAACGAGGTGGGGCCCGTGAGAAAGCCTGGTAGGAGCAGGATCCAGCCAGCTGAGCAGGATTTACTGATAAAGGTCTGGAAAGCATTACAGAGCCAAAGATCAATGCAGAAGTGACAAGGAATCTCAGAGCTGTTTCTTCTCTTCTAAGACAAGCATTTCTTATCTTCGAATGTCTCTTGAGATGGAATTTTGTATTTTATTTTATAATTAACGCTCTATTATTTCCTTACAAAACATTTTGTTGTTAAACTTCTAGTTCTTCTTTCAATTTCACATCTCAGAAATTGAGAAGCATGATTGGTTTTGGTTTTTAAGTGTATCTATTATATTAGAGCATCTTTCTGTGTTAATAGAGAAGAAGTGATGCTGGAAGACCATGAAAGAGTCAAGCTTCTATGTGTACAAGCGTGAACTCAGTAGACCCCGCCTCTTGGTACTTCTTTATGGCCATTTCTGCTGTTTTACCCCTACATTATAGATAACGTTGCGATGAACTTCCTTGTCCCTAATTTGCCCCAATAGTTTTTCTCTTTAAAACTTGGTCTTTGAGCCAATGAGGTGGGGGGGGGGGGGGAGAAGAGGTGCTCATTCACACCGTGGTGCAGGTGCTGGCACTTATCTCTTTCTCTCTCTCTCTCTCTCTCTCTCTTACACACACACACACACACACACACACACACTAATATAATAATAATAATTTTAAAAATTAAAAAGAAAATAAAAAGTTGATCTCTTAATAATTTAGAATATTGACTTTTCAAAAACTCTTGGGTTCATAAGACCAACTTACTCCACTGAAGTTGCCCCCTCTAGGATCTGGAGAGCACCTGCCTCAGGACTCTAAACAGCATGAGGCACTAGGCATTGTCCTGGACACCTATTGTGGGGTGAGGTATTGCCAGTCAGTGCTGTAGGAAAGATGAAATTTCAGAGCTGTTGAGAGATGTTTATGGCCCCAGTGCTCTGGATCCCCACCTCCTTCCAGCCCATTTGCTGGCCTCTTGATTAGAGGATGATTTCTGGGTGGAGTTCCATGCCTTCCCCAGAAGCACAGGCAGATGCAGGCTGGGTTGTGATAAATACAAATCTACTATATTTACCAGGATAAAAAGAATGCTCTCAGTTCTTGGCTCCCCAAAAGAACAACATAACCGAGATTAATCTTGTAGACATTGCTTATCTTGGTGGCTCTTGCCTAGGATAACAAGAAGATTCCAGAGGCTAAATGTGTTTAAAGCTTTGGTTCTTTGCTGGGATACAGATTATCTGGAGACTCAGATATTTGGGGGGTTTAGGCAAAGGTTTTAGATTGGATTTGGTTCATCTTTTCCCAGTAAGATGGTCCAAAGACTTAGTGGAGTAAGCTCTTTCAAGCTATAACAGCTTATGTTTAAATATTTCTAAAATTAAGTGGCGTATAAGATTTCTGAACCAGGCAAGCTACACTAGGAGAAAGTCCTCTGGTAAAAGAGCCAAAGAGTTCTCCAGGCTCACTACCAGGGACAATGGCTTTGGTGTGAGACGAGGGTCATCTGTACATACAGACTCTGGTAAGGAAGGTTCCAAACAGGGTGGGGATTCAGAGAGTTGAGTTATGTAGTAGTGGGGTATACACCCCTGGAGAAAGATAGCCCACTCTGGGACTTCCTCCAAAGGAATTTTGGAGTCAAATTGTCTAAAATGGCATCTCATCTACCTAGTAAGGCTCTGAGAGTTGGTTCAGGTGTCATCTGAAACCTTGTTTCCCAGGAAAGTGTGGCGGAGCAGGTAGAGCAAGCACTTTGGGAAAACGGAGATTCAGACACAATCCCAGGACTTAAAGATCTTCTGTGCTCGGGGGAGATGGAAAGAGGGAGGTTGTTTTCTTGAGTTCTCCTCTGCACAGTGAGATCTGTTTGGAGCAGTCCCAGACTCTCTCTGGCTCTCTCAAGTCGGGGTGGGGGCTGGGGAGGGAGGGTTTGGAGAGGGTGGGAAGCCTTCTCCAGACAATCCTGACTTGAGATGGCTTCTCTGTTAAGAGAACAAAGGTGCCTGCAGAGACAGCTAAAAAGAAAGTGGCCTCTTGTCTGGCTGGGTTGAACCTTCCTATATTAGCGCTTCTGGAACCCCACTCTTTCCCATTGGAAAGACAAAGAGATCTAAGAATGACTGGGTAGTAATTCAGAAAATTTAAGTCAAATGCTAGAAGAAGTTGGAGAGCTCAAGATGAGCTTAAAGCCAAATATGTGGTCAAACAAACAAACAAAATCTTCATTGAACATTTCAGTATAAAGGAAGAATAATTCAAATACCTTAGACTGAAAATGAGAGAAATTAAAGGCTTCAAATTAAAAAAAACTGAAACATAAAAGACATTTTGTGTATAGAAAGTTAGAAGAAAAGTTGGAATTCTAATTAAAGAATGTTCAGAGTATATTTTAAAAAAAACACCAAGCTACAACTAGAAGAGATTTGAAATAACATAAATGGAAGAACTCCAGCAGAGATTGCAACCTAAAAATTTATGCTACACATGATTAAAATAAAAACCAAGATCCATGAGGTAGGTATTAAAAAGTGTTAGCAGCGCTAACAGCGAAAGACTCACACGTGAGGCTCTGTCCTGAGACAATGCACTTGCATGGAGACAGCTCATTCTGGTTCTCCGTTTAGAGGTCCATGACGGAGGTCCCACTGTTCTGTGGAGGGAACAAGTGGGCAGCAGTGAGCAGTTGCACAAAACCACTCACCAGGAAGAGAGAGAGAGAGAGAGAGAGAGAGAGAGAGAGAGAGAGAGAGAGAGAGAGAGACTACCATCCCATGGTCTCCATCCAGGGTACATTCCCAGTGACCTGGAGACCCCCATGACGCCCCATCGTCTAAAGTTCCTATCCCCGACAGCTAAGGAGCAAGGTGAGTCTTTAGGGGGCACTTAAGATCCAAATTCTAACAGTGAAACAAAAGGTGGGGTGCAGGGGAGACTGGAGAGAGGTCTCAGTGGTTAAGAGCACTGATGTCTCTCCCAGAGGACCTGGCCTCCATTGTCAGCACCCGCATGGTGGCTTGCAACTGTCCGTAACTCCAGTCCCAGCTGATCAGACCCCAGAGAAGAAAGAGAAGACATGGAGGGGTGGAGCAAAGACACAACCAGGTTCGAGGGTAAGGAGTCCAGAAATGGAGCCATCCGGTAGCGTCACCTCTTCACATGTCTACCTCACAACACAAATGCCAGTGGCAAGGAAGTTCATCTCGCAGAAAGTTGCTGAAGCTACTCCATATGGGATTATATATTCTTACTGTATTGGCCCAGAATCGAACAGAAGAAAGTGGAGCCTGAAGAGGAGCCAGAAATAGTTCTCTGGTTTCCTTTGCCAAATTTCCTTGAAAAAAAAAAAAAGTAAATGCATGAGAATTTAAAATTAGATCATCAGCTAACAAGTATTTGCTGAGTATCCCATGTTGGGGGCCTGGCAACCTTCCTTGGAAGCAGCTAGAACAGGCATCCTGGCCTGGGTTGCCACCAGACAGCCATGAAGCTGAATCAAGGCCAGTGTTCATTCTAAGGGCCTATTGAGTGCTATTCTGACAATGTATTTGAGGGGACATTTGATCCTTGGGACTCACTGAGGCCCATGATTGTTTATTTTTCCAGTGGACACTTGGCAAACGTGTTGGGCTGTATCTCTGCCTCCCTCCCTCGCCGTCTCTGCCTTGGATGGCACGGCGGACTTGACTGCGCGTCTGAGCAACAACAGGGAGGTCACACTGCCAAGATCCAGGGATATCGTTTGACTTTCCTTCAGGCTGGGCTTTTCTGGGTAATACCTTGTATCTTGTCTGTTCCTGCTGCTATAACAAAACATCTTAGTCTGGGTACTGTATAAACAACAGAAATGGATAACTTAAAGCTTTGGAGGCTGAGAGATCCAAGGTCAAGAGGTCAGCAACTTCCATGCCTGGCGAGGGTTTGCTCTCTTCTGCTTTCTGGCATAGCCCTCGTATAGCTAAGGAGCCAAACCAGCCCCTTAGTACTCAGTTGGAAGTGCCCTGACTCGGGGTGAGGGTGGGTCCTCATGACCTGATCATCCCCCGCAGATCTCACCTGTTGCCATTGCTGGCTGGAGGTTAGGCTTCCACATGTCAACACAGGAACCCTGATGGGACACAGCACTCAGACCAGAGCTTCGAGGGACTCAGCCCCTACAAGTCTCGTTAGCCCACTGGTAAAGAAAAGCTGCAGGAGCAAAAATAACCCAAGCGTTGTTTCTTGTCTCCACCTCAACAGATGGCCACGCGCATTCTGCTATTTGAGGGCCTGTCTGTGGCATCTCAGACCACGTCGTTGCTGTCCTGTGGTCCCCTCTGTGCCCCATCTCCCTGGTTGTAGGGTTTGAGTGTCAGTCTCACTTCCGGGTCCCATGTCAGTGACAAGTGGGAGCTGGGGAACCATCTACACCTCATTCCTGAGCTTTCAACAGACTGGTAGAGGAGGTGTCCCAGTCATTCTGACATGGACTCTCCCTCTGCTGGTCAGTGTTGGGGGACATTCGATCACACTGTGAACCCCAAGTTTGTAGTTGTGTTAATTAAATAAAATTAACCTTGGTCCAGGAGGCTGAGTTAGCAACGAGTTGACAGAAAGTAATCATAGAGCACCAGAGGGCTTCCGGGAGAGAGAGAGAGAGACAGGAAGTAGTAGGGAGGCCTTTGGAGTGGCAAAGCCTTCTCTGGTTTGACAGAGTGGAAAGAAGCACCGGTCTTTCGAAGACGCCAGCAAGGAGAGAAGATTAGCTTTTTGCTACTCAGCCTCTCTGAGCTCACAGCTTTTCACCCCAGCCCCTGAATTTTGAGTCTTATTTATAAATAGAATGGTCGACATTTAGTTAAAGCTACCGTTAGTGGCAGCGACAGAGCGGTGCCTGCGGGAACAGAATCCCCACCAGGCTGTGGCCCGAGTGGCCTAGCTGCTGCTGGAGAAACAGGCCTGTAACTGGGAGTCGCAATAGTGGTAGATTAGGGCACAGCCACTGTGCCGAATTAAAGCAACAGGTCAGATGTACTCCCAATGCTGGATCTGCTCTTGGCTTCAGTCTTAGAATCCTGCACCAAGCAGGAAATGAACTGTGTGGCCATCTGTAAAGCATCTGTCCATTCTGAGCATCTTTCTCTTTGTCATGTGACCTGCCCATTTCATGTCAGTTTAAGATACTCGGTGGGCAAATGATGGTCAACCCCTCTTTAAAAGTGCACCAGTCTCTCCAACAACCGAGCTGGAGAAAGTAGAGTTGATTGCTTGTGTTGTCTATCAGCCCAGAGTGGTAAATTTGTGTGAAGGCTGCATCCTCTTTTCTTAATAAAATCTCACTGGTCTACCTCAGCCGTATCCAACAACAACAACAACAACAAAATTAAAATAAACTACTCATATATTTTTGTTTTATCTTGTCAAGAGACTTAGTACATTAAAGCTATTGGGAAAAGAGAAAGAAAACACGAAGCAGCTGCTGTAAAACACATTTAGTTCAATAGTTCTTGAGGCAAAACTGCAAAGACCAATGATGGGATCGGCCACTATGAGAACCAGCCTGTCCATTTCAGCCATGGCTCCCACCTCAGCAGACATTGCTAATGGATTGCAACTCTCTCCCTCTCTCCCTCTCTCACTCTCTTGCTCCCTCTCTGACCTGAGGCTGGGCTCACACTCCTTCTCAACAAAATGCTTTAAGGTTTGCATGGCAGCTAACATTCAAATGAAGCAATTGGATTTTATTATTTTATTATTATTATTTTATCATTGTTCTAGAATATTTGAGGAATATATAGTTATATCAGGAAAGCCCATACAGCAATAGCAGTTTGAAACTATAATCATTTTTTAAAAATCAATGTGGCTATATGCTATAGGAAGCTGCTTTATGATATGTTCAGATAGTTGGTAGTGGTTTGTGGAAAGATTATCCATCTACCAGGAAAGGGCCAGAAAAAGTGGGGAGTGGGCCTGAGCCTCCTGCAGTTGGAGCTTAGCGATTCTTAACTCCCTGAAGCCCCTCCCGCATGTAGACCCCTAAACTGTGTCACATTTAAATATATGTGTGCCGTATTTAGACTGGGAAATAAACTAATTGAAATGAATTAAAATTTAAAGTGTAGTTCTCTCCTTGAAGTAACCACATCTGACTACTGCTTTGACGCCCTAGACCGAACTCTTCCACCGCCTTGGTTAGGTCTCCCAGCAATCTAAAGAAAATTCCACTGCTGTCTTCTAATTCTGCACAATAGCCCAGCAACCTAGGGCTCAGCCTTCCCTGGTGGGAGTCAGTCTCTTTGATGGGATAGCAGAAACTGGCCTCGTAACTCCCTCCCGCGTCTACGCAGTCAGAAGAACAGGCCTAGGAGCATGAAAGAGAACACAGATAGTTTCAAAAATCAAAATGATTTCCGTAGACAAGAAAGTCACAGGAAGAACAGATGGCACTCTCTAAAAAATGAAAATCTGGGATCAGAGAGAAGGGAAGAGCCAAGATCAGGCTCACGGTTGCTGTCATTTTTTTTTTCCTGTCCCCTCAGCTTACTTCAAGTGATCATAGATGTTTCTGTTAAATTCACATATGAACTTGAAGATTCGAGTTGCAGTTGGAAAGACGCTGCTTGCTCTTTCTTGCCCAGGTTTCTCGTGATCGTCTGAACTCCTATTCGGGCTGTCAATCTGTTGTTTTGTGCCCGAGGCGGATCAGATAGCTTTGACCTTGGAAACTCTGCACTGGAATTTTCTGCAGATGGTTCTCAATAATAAGGTGTTTGCTCATTGGTTTCTGGGTTCTTTTTCTTTCAAAGTAAAAGTGCAGCCAAATTGACCCGTGGGGAGAAAACAGATTAGGCAGAAAATGGTGTCTCTTTAGATTTCTTCCTTTAATGCACTGATTCCACCTCCCCGTGAAATTGTCCCACCAGGATGCTGGCAATAATAGAACAGGCAGGCCAAGGGGGAGGGATTGGGACTAAGCAGAGATCTCACTTCTGGGATCCTGGGATCTCAGGAGCTGAGAAGACAGAGGGTGAGTCCCGAAGGTCAGCAGAAAGTAAGTCTGTGGTGTCCCTGTTGACGAGACGGTCCCCTAAGAGGTGGGGCATGGGTCCTGTCTCTGTCTGTCTGATCCAGGCAACCTTGAGAACACAGGCATCATTTGGAGGCACACCCTGCCCCTAACTGAGACAAAGGGATGGAATAGGGGTGCATAATAGCTAAATGGGTAGCAGCAAATGCTGCCGAACCCTTTTATAGGCAACGCTCTCCACAAATGATCTCATCAATCTCGACAATAACTCTATGAAGTAGGTATTACTACGATTCTTCTCCAAGGTCACACAGCTAATAAGTGGCAGAGCAGGAACATAACTCATAAAAACCCTTACTACAGTGTTATCCTAACCTTGAGGAAGCTCTGCTTTATGTGGTCTGTGCTTACAGGATTTGAGCTGCCAATAAAAGTCCTATTAATCCCAAATCTACCTTTCAGATAAAAAGAATTAAAGGTCCAAGTAATTGTGGATGAATAATCATGGACATCAGGTCAAAGGATAGAGGTTAACCTCCGTTTCTTGGTGATTCTAAGCTGGGCACTGTCCTGGGCCACCCATTTGCACTGGGTCAGCTTGGTCTATGAACTTCCCACCTGCAGACTGGAAGCCTCCAACCCGTTTCCCAAGGCAGACATAATCTGCTGAGAAAGAATTATGGCTCCTATTGGGAGATGAATCTGCTTCTAGGGACGTTCAGCCAATGTAGAAAACAGGGGTCACAACTTTGTGCGAGTGCATTTTTCATCTTGTTACAAATGAGTCATCTCTCACAACTGCGGTGTCCCTACCTCCGCCACTGCAATCCGATCCCTTTTGATCCTGTTCTACGTCCGGGTAGCCGAGGCTTCCTGAAACAGTGAAATATTTTCTTTTAAAAGTGGCTATATTTCAAAGGCTGGTGCCATTCCTTTCTGCCCTGGGACAGGTTCATCAATCACTTAAAGATGTTTTGCAAGCAAAGGACAAATGCATTTCTCCGAGGAGCGGCCTCCACCCCAGTACCCCAATCCAAGAGCAGGTCAGGGAAGGGCTTGGGGTCCAGCCAGTCCGCTGTCTTCCAACACCAGCCATCTGGGAAGTGAATGTGCTTGCCTTCTGTCCCCACTGGGGGGTTGACATACCACAAGACATCTGTGACTCCTGCTTCTGGAACATGTGGGCTTCTGCCAACCTACTGTCCTCCTCCCAGGAGGGAAGTTTTATAATTGAGGATGCTTTACTTGGAGCATCTAGCTGATCTATTTGCTTGAATGTTCTAGGCATGGTATTTTCTCTCCCCAGGGTGACAGTGAAAGCTAAGAACTGGACTCTCATAGTGTGTTTGGGAAAGACTTCTATTTTGTGGATATTTCTTGAGTGGTGGCTCCTACACTATTCTCTCATGGTGAGGGAGGCTTAGAATACACAGGGGAGGTGTGGAAATTTTTAGGGGCTTTGGGTACTCTTGGGTTTCCAAAGAAGGCCGCTCCTTCAGAGAACCTTTACACATCCCTTCTTCCTGCATGGTAGATTGACTGGGGAGAATTTCTGTATATGTTTTCATGGTTTCTACATCTCCAGACATCTCAGCTGAAAATCTCACATGAAGCTAATCAAACCAAGGAAACCTGTCATTTGCAAGGAGAGTAATATCCCAACCCAATGCATTTGTGGGAAAGTCTTGGAAGACGTGGAGAGATGAAATGAGGTGTGAGGAGTAGGGGCAGGGACCAGAAGTATGAACGGAGGGACCGCGAGATGGTGGGTAGCAGCATTGGTCCTCAGCCCACTTGTCTCCATTTCTAGCCATCCTTCCTTTCCAGCTGGGACTCTGAGTGGTTCTTGGTGGCTTGGTCTGAAAATAAAGAGCATGTCACAGAGTTGCTAGGATTAGGGTCAGCAAGATGTTTTATTGGTTGAAGGTGTTTGCTGCTCAAGACTGACAACCCGGGTTCAATCCTCTACCACATAGAAAGTTGGAAGGAGACCGGAAATCCCACACGTTTATCCTCTGACCTCCCTACTCCCCCGCTATAGCATGCATATGCTTCCCCCATGATAGCAATAATAATTATAAGTTAAATAAGTTTAGTTTATTTTTGCATCTAAGGGGTTGAATTTAGGACTGCCTGCTTGCTCTGGTTAATCTTACGTTTGGAAGATGTAATATAAAGCTTTGAAAAGCATAAGGAGTTAGACAATGTGAAACACCGAGTGGGGTGCCCGGCATAGTGTAGATTCCTGGGCGGTATTAGCTGCTATTATGTATGCCTAATTAAGAGACAATAGTGTAGGCTGTGGAGACCTGGCCAGTGAGGTTTTGACTTAGTCAGGTTGACTTCTCAACCACTTGGGCCACCCCGTTTTCAGGGACGTTGTCCAATGAGCTGGATCGCTTTAACTTGCCACGAGCCAAGAAGCCTGGCTTCCTAAGAGCAAGGTAGCTGAAAGGCAGGTGGTTTAGGAAGGGGTGCCGCACACCTCCCATTCCCACCCACCTCCGTCTGCATTTTCAAGAGGGATTTCTGAACTGACTAAAGGTACAGTCAGCATTCCTCCAGGGAGAGAGCTGCTGGGCTTTGGATGCCTTCTCCATCCTCTCCGTCCCTCTCCTCCCCCACCCCACCCCAGACCAGAGCACCTGTGTTTCTTTTCAGTCTCTTCATGAGGAGGGTGACCGGCACTCAGGTAAACACAAATGGGAAGGATAACTGAGTCTGGCAGCGTTTGAAACGCGGCTCTGACCCTCGACTCAGCTTGTGTCCCTGACAGGCCACTCATTTGCGGCCTGTGTAGAATCCACAGGCAGAAATCAGTAACAAACAGCCCTGGCGCTAAACAGAGAGGTGCAGCCAAGCATGTTTATGAGCCGCAGGGAAATGTTCCCTGATCGAGCCTCAAGGGCTGGCCTATGGCTTAGTACAGCTGTCTAATAAAAGACCGTCTTTGTAATCAGCACGCGGTGGAAAGGTACCATTTTCATTTATAGAAACAGTGAAGCTGCCTGCTATTTAAAGGGCCCCTCCTCCTCTTCTTCCTCACCCCAGGGCTGAGTTTTCCAGCATACTCCCTAACCAGCTGTGTCTTGTCAAAATCCCAGCCAGTGCCCTGGGAAGCATGCTTCTGACCAGCTAAGCCATGTGTTCTCTGCTTTTTATACTCTGCCTGGAGTCCAGGGCTGTGGCCTCACTCACAAAAATAGCTTCCATGAAAATGGTCAGCTAGGCAGGAACAAGATGTGCCTACTGGACTGGGGGTAGCCAGGTGATCAGTTCCCTTCAGCGTCTCTGCTTGGTGACTCATTCCACGCTGGTTCCCACACAGCTCCGGTTGAGTCAGGTTCTGAGAGCTGAGAAGGCGGGAGGGAGAGAAGCAGGCAAGACAATGCTGCTGCAGAGGCAGGAGCCCCGCAGCCGAAAGTGGAAGGTGTAGGGAACCCCAAACTCAAACCCGCTTGGAGAGTGAACATTGATGAAGAAATACCGAGTTAACTGTAAACAGAGGCACGGTCTCTTTGTTTCTAACCCCAAGTTTATAGAAAGCTTTCCACAAGCAATTAGCTCACCTTAAAAAAACAAAAATTACTAATAGTGAACATGGGACTTCTTGGTATTGTCAGGGGCAGTAACTGGAACATGAATCCTAACTGCATTCTGGAAGGAAACCCCACCTGGCTGAAATAGAAGCCCAGTCCCTCTGCTTGTCCTAAAATGGAGACTCCAATACTATCTATCTATCTATCTATCTATCTATCTATCTATCTATCTATCTATCTATCTATCTATCTATCTATCTATCTGCTTTACTTATCTAAATCATGGATACTGAGGGCCCTTGTTGGTGTTTAAGTGTGCAACACACTCCCAAGCGTCCTTCAAGTCTCGACTTGAAGCCCCCTCTCTGTGAAGTGTCCCTGCTGCCGCCTTCCACACACCCTCCACGTTTCCCTTCCTACTTAGCTTGCTATGTTTAAGTACTTTGTTATCATGGCAGGCAGCAGGCAGATGGTCGAGGGGAGGCTTCATTTATGAGTCTCCTTGTTAAGCAGAGCTCCAAAGCTTTTCCTGGTGACAAGAATCAACCCCAATTACTTGCAGGTTCTTGAAAGGAAGAAAACAAGCCCTGCTTCGCTGTCATACCCGCCGTCAACCAGAAACAAGGACGGGAAGGGAAGAGAGATAGATAAAAAGAATGTTTACTTCAGGCTTGCTGATTTAATTGAGAAGACAGCTCATATCTACTCCCCTCTGACCCTGGGGGAAAAAGCTTCCTCAATTCTTTTTCATTGCTGTTGTTTAGAAATTGCTCATAAACATATTTGATTCCTTAAGATAATACATTACCTACAAGTATTGTAGAGAGCAGGGGAAACTTGTCAGTTGTTAAGAAAACTCAGTAGATATGGGTCAGACTTGTGGAAGTCGCACTTCAAGGAAGTTCAAGACCAACCAAGAGACTGACGGTTAGTCCGCTCTGTTTGCCAGGCTTCTAGTTGGTGGCCTATGGACAGAAAGTTATCAAATCCGATTTTACTGGGCCATGACCTGCTTCTCAGGCCTTTTGTGTCATGTCTGTGGGCGAGGGGACAGCTGCCTGGCCACTGGCCCTGGGAGCATTAGAAACGGGAGGCCCAGGAAAGAGCAGGCAGGCTATCATCTGGGGGAGATCTGCTCCGTCTGCCCTGAGCTTAGTGAAGTATCTCTCGGCCTCCTCTCCCCTGGGCCTCCCACCAGTGTCTGCTGACCGGGCAGTCCCTCATGTCCACCTGTCTGCGACATCAAGTCTAATTTAAGCTAAGCCTATGTGCTCCGTGGAAACACACAGGCACCGGGTCTCTTATTCACAAGCAGGGATTGCCCGAAGAAGGCTCATCATGAAGGGCAAAACACCATGTTCTTCAGGATTGCCAGGGTAGTGAGTATGGCAATCCCAGGGACCAACTGCCTGTAATGTGTGCGAGCTGTGTGTGCAGGCTTTCACCCACAGGCACTCCACGGGCAGCGCGTGGCACATTTCCTGAGCAGGCTTCCTCTGGTCTCCCAGGAGGCAGAGCCTGTTCTTATTCCCTCTATACTCCCAATATCTAGCGTAGAACTTGACAAAGGGTACCCTCTCCAAAGATGCTTTCTAGATGAATATCATACTTCTCTTTTCAGGCTTTAATTTTCAGACTGGATAAAGTCTGGCCCAGTGCTCGTGCATAGCGATGAGCTCATCAAATCTCCCCAGGGTCTCAATAACTCACCTGTCATTCAGCTTCCATCTTTTCAGTAGGAAGAGGACTGAATCCTCATGCCACCAAGTCAGAGCATAGGTGCTTCTTCCCAAACCCATCTGAATTTCACTTAATTCACTTCCTACCCCGTCTTTGCAGTCTGTTTCCCTTCTTTTCTCCTTCGCTCTCCCTCCTTGCTAAGATGGCCGATTGTCTTGATTTGTTCAAGTACCAGGACCCACCAGAGTCAATCTGAATGAGCTTCCCTCTCTACATCCCTTTCCTATCCAGATCCATTTGATGAACCACAGCATGAGCTGTGCACTGAACTAGACCTTGGGAAGATCTCAGGAGCAAGCTTCAACTTAGTACTCTCACATCTAACTTCCTTGAAGTTTTAAGTTTTTCCTTGTCCTACATTTATCTACCTTCTACCTACATGTGAGCATATTCTCATCTCATCTCCACACTGGGGAAGCCTGGCTGTGGGCAGGCGGACGTCTTCGTCTGCCATGGAGATATAGTTCTACGGAGCATCTTCAGGAAGTCAGGTGGCCGTATTTCTGGTCCTGCATAGCTGTTGGCTGTATGACTGAGGGCCTGCTCAGATGCCTTAGAAGAACTCTGAGCTATAGAAGATAGGGCTGGGTTCCCTGTTTCTCAAGGGCCAGGAAGACCCTTAGTAGACTATTTATCGGTACACAAAGCTGCTGCCCCCTTCAAATAACTTCACCAAAAGTCCTGAGAGGAGTCAGATGATGTTGAACTTCACTGTTAAACATGCTCTACCTTGCTGTGGGATCCTCTTCTCCCCACCAGAGACTTCCCTTGACTGAGTTCCGATATAATTTATTTATTTATTTCCTTATTTTTTTTTTTTATTTTTGGTTTAAAATGGGTTTCTCTGTAGCTTTGGAGCCTGTCCTGGAATTCACTCTGTAGACCAGGTTGGCCTCAAACTCACAGAGATCTGCCTCTCTCTGCTTCCTGAGTGCTGGGATTAAAGGTGCGTCCCTGGTTTTTTAATTGTTTTTTTTTTTTTTGGTTCCTTTGCAATTTATTACAGAACTTCTATTGGTCATTCCCTGCCTAGACTACTTTCACCTCACCTATTCTTCTGGATTCACAGATGCATTAAAATTAAAATGTAGATTTGTGGCTTCACGCTGCCGTCACGGAAGAGAACCCTGGACTAAAAGGGACACTGAGCACAGCTTCTCTCCTCTCCCCTTCCCTTTGTCTTCTGTCTTTTGAAATGTGTTTGGTTTTGGGTGAAATTGGAGGGAAATCATGGAAAGGGTTATGCTGAAGTTTAGGAAACAGCTTAGGCCACTGAAAGTGAAGCCCAGAAGCAGAGAAAGGAAGGGTTCTCCAAGTCCGGCAGAGTTCTACAGCAAAATCAATGTGTCTTTCAGTAAAAATGCCCCCAGTTTGTGTTATAATGACATATACAATGGCATTCGTGGTTAAAAAAAAAGGCTGAGGAGGGAAGACACACTTGTCATAATGATATAGCGTGAGTGACCAACTGCCATGCACGGTCACTGGTTACTGGTTTAGACTGGGTATGTCTGACAGTGTCTTGAGCATTGGCATATTGGATTAGTTGATAGAAGCCATTTAAGCTGCGTCAAGAAGCATCTGCGTTGCACCTAATGTCATCTGCAAAACCATGAAATGACCAGTCAGTGGCGTCAGATGTACCCTATCGAGGAGAAGGGAGCAGATATGCAATGTCCTTCCCACCTTTGCAGCTTAAACTGTGGTTAGTTTGTATATCTCCTCCTTCCCAAAGGACTTGAGTCATATTACTTAGATTTTGGGTATGGTTATTTTTGGAAGCACCGTTGCGGGTCTGCTGGTCTACCTTCCGTGGCGCTCTTGCTCCGTGCTGAGCACTTTGCCTCATTCTTTGACTGCGTTAGTCTAATGCCCCAGATGGCCAGGACAGTGGCGTTTTTATGGGAGTCGCCTCACCTACCGCCTCCCTGTTTCCTGTGGGTATATAGTCAGGTTTTTAGCAACAGGGCTGATGTCATTATGATTTCAAGTGATTTGGCTCCGAGACAACACCCACTCTCTGAATAATGTCCATGAACACTTGACACAGTCATTTGGGTGAGTCACATTTTCCCTGTGGATGTGAGCTGCAGATGTCGAGATGGAAGCTCACCAGGTTTCCTCCTGAAATGGGACTTCCAGAAGCAGCCGCAGAACTGCAGAGCGTCCCTCTCAGAAAATGAAAAACCTCCAGGGGGCCAGCAAAAGCTCCAGCCACATGAATGCCAGCAATCCGAAGGATAACCCAGAGAACAAGGGAGACCCTCTGCTTCTTCACGGAAACCCTCGAACTCACCTGATTAAAGAGTGCCAACTCTTAATCCCAACTGTAGCCACAAACACTGAGTTATTCGATTTTCACAATAACCGTTGGATCCAGACCATGGATCCAAACACTAGATGTTTGGCAAACACTGTCTTCCGTTGTATAACTGAGATAACAGAAAGGGGATGCTGTGGAATATTACTTTATGCTGCATTTGCTTATCTGTGTGAAGAGGTGTTGTTGTTTTACCTTGCCTGCCTAAGGCGCCTGATTGGTCTAATAAGAATCTGAAAGGCCACTATCTAGGCAGTAGAGGGATAGGTGTGGATGGTGGGCAGAGAGAATAAGTAGGAGACAGAATCCAGGCTGAAGAAGAAATATATATATGGAGAGAGAGAGAGAGAGAGAGAGAGAGAGAGAGAAAGAGAGAAGAATGAGGGAGAAAGAGAGAGAGAAGAATGAGGGAAAAAGAAAGGGAGAGGCCTGGGGCCAGACAACCAGGTAGCTGCCCTCCAGCCAGACATGGAGGAAATAGTGGAAGTAAGAGAAAGGAAGGAAGGAATGAAGGAAGGAAGGAAGGAAGGAAGGAAGGAAGGAAGGAAGGAAGGAAGGAGGAAGGGAGGGAGGAGGAAGGGAGGGAGGAAAGAAGAGAAACAGGTTAAAATAAGTTCTAAGAGCCAGCAAGAAACAAGCATGAGCTAGGACAGAGCAGTCATGACTAATAAGAAGTCTTCATGTCATGATTTGGGAGCTGGTTGGTGGCCCAGGAGAAAGCCTGCTACAAGGGGACATCAATGATTTTTGCCACAGGCACCTGATTATTGAGCGAGGCCCAGGTCTCTGAGTCACTGTTTTCTCACCTCCCCCTGCCTTTGTTATCTGGAAACAGGCCACCTGGGTAACAGTTCATTTCCTCTTCCAAAGAAAAACATGTCTTTAGAAGAAGAAGCGTGTCAATTTTAATTTATCATATTAAATAAACATGAAAAATACTGTAGTTCTTTTTTACATGATTGAAGGGTTTTTTGGTCATGGACAATCCAGGTCAAAGACTCATTTTAAGAGCGTTGTCCAAAAAGACTGACTGCGGAAGAGAAGGTGCATAGAATAAATACTGAAGCCAAACCGTAAAAACCGTAGAATGATCAGGTATGGTAGCCAAGAGTGGCCAAATTTGTCCACAGTGACCAAGATGGTTCACAGTGTCAAGGGAATTTATTGGAAACATGCATAGAAGAACATGGCGCTGCCTTTTGTTTGGTCTTGTCTGAGATAGGCTCCCAGATATAGTCCAGACTGGCCTTGAACTCATATTTCTACTGTCTCAGGGGTGTGTCACAATGTACGATTTAATGTTTCGGACGAGTTCTTTTTTGTGTTTGGTGGTTTGGGGAACTCAAATCCAGGACCTTATAATGCTAGACAAACATCCCAGCACTGAACCCCTCTCCCCAAGCTGTTCTTCCCTTTGCTTTAATCAATCTTATCTTCTGTGAAACATTTGGGAGGCTAGAGGAAGGGTATTTTGCCTCGCTTTCTCTAGTTTTGGCCCCACTCCACCTTAGAGCAGCTGGGGAGAAAAGATTCTCACCTGACAGAGAGCTTATGTGGGACACCTCAGCCTGCCTTTCTCTTATAGAAAGTACTCTGGTTGTGCCAGCACAGCCCCAAGACTAAAGAAAGTTGGTGGCGGGAGGGTCCGGAATATATTGTGTGATGAAAATAAAAACCAAATCACTTTCTCGTACTTCTTCTGAGGCTGAATCTAGATGAGGGATCTTTTTTTTTTTTTTTTTTTTTTTTTTTGTAACTGAGCTGAATGGCGCTTTGTGTTTGTTTAGATCAATGTTGACGGATGTCAGAGCTGCTCTTGAGCCCAGGCCAGGGGTCATTGGCATCCTGACCTTCCCACACAGTCTGTTAGCGTAGCTGAGCCGGAGATCTTAGAGCTGTGCGTATTCACCTTTCCCTCCCCGGAAGTGCAGCCTGGCGTCTCCTGCAGTAACTCCTGAGCCGTGGTGCCTATGAACGAGATGTTACTACGAAGCTCATTATTTTGCGACCAATACACGCTTTAGGAAAGCGAACGAAGGTATAGAAATGTTTTCCAAATGGAGGAGTCAATAGATGCAAACTATATTTCAAAAATTATAATTATTTAGTTATATATAAGCATATTAAAAAGCCCAAGGTGTTGAGGAAACTAAGGTGACAGAATGAGTGTAGCTAGCGTCCTTTAGAAGGCCCGATTCCCCCATGTCACCTCCTATGGTGACAGAGTTAAGTGAGAAGGCTGCCCGTAGTACAGGCTCCAGGGAGACATCTCCCCTTTCCTCCCAACCTCCTTCAGAACGGAGTCAAGGAAGGGCAGAATTGACCAAATGAGTTCCTTTGAAAGATATTTGCATTTGAATCTCATAGAAACAACCGAATGGGGCTGTTTCTTTTGGCTCATTGTTCAATCCCAGTCCATCATGGTGTGGAGGACACAGTAGAACATCTCAGCTCTTGATGGTTGGAGCATATCGCACAGCTGAGGTTGTTCACATTCTGGCTGATCAGGAAGCAGAGTGCAACAGGAACCAAAGGCTGGCTATGACAGCCAAAGACCCTCCCCTAGTGACTCACCTCTCCCAGCTAGGCTCTTACTTCCCAAAGTTTCCAGAACCCCCTAAAACAGTTCCACAAGCTGGAGACTATGTGTTTTAAAACGGAGCCTGTGGAGGGACTTTTCAGATTAAAACATAATGAATAGCAAGAAAGATTTATTAGAGATTGTAAGTAAGCCTGCATGAGAGCAGGGACCACCTAGGTTGGGTCCAGAGCTATGACTGGGGATGTATCTGTACATCTATAGCCACTAAAATGAACTCTTAGCCAATATATCATCATCATCATCTTCTTCTCCTTCTTCTTCTTCTTCCTTCTTCTTCCTTCTTCTTCTTCCTTCTTCTTCTTCCTTCTTCTTCTTCTTCTTCTTCTTCTTCTTCTTCTTCTTCTTCTTCTTCTTCTTCTTCTTCTTTTTCTTCTTTTTCTTCTTCTTTCTTCTTCTTCTTCTTCTTCTTCTTCTTCTTCTTCTTCTTCTTCTTCTTCTTCTTCTTCTTCTTCTTCTTCTTCTTTTCCTCCTCCTCCTCCTCCTTCTTCTTCTCCTTCTCCTTCTTTGTCCCCATCTCACCGTCTCCCTGTCTCCTTCTCCTCCTTCTCATTACAATATAATTACATCATTCCCCTGTCTCTTCTGTCCTCCAAACCCTCCCATATATCTCACCTTGTTCTCTTTCCAACTTATGGCATAATTTTTATTAAATATGTAATAATATATATTTATACATATTCCTAAATACATAAATACAGTCTGCTCAGTTTGCATAATGCTACTTATGTTTTCATAAGTTACTTATAATGTTACCTGTGTTTTCAGGGAAGCCCCGTCAGCAATATGTGGAGGACTCTACTGTACCACATGTCACTGACGCTTGAAACACTTTCCTTGAAGTCCAGGGGAAAGATCTGTGATGCTGAGGTCTGTTCTGGAAGGCCTGTCTCTCTTAAAATGGGCCTGAGAGTAGGATTTTTTTCCTTAACTGATGAAAAAATTCTTGTTTCTGAAGCAGTAGGTCTTGAATAAGCCCTTGGAGCTCATCCGAGGCTCTGGAAAACTTGCCCCCTCTGAACAAATGTCCACCCAGACGCTTAGGAACAATGACTTGGAAGCGCGCATCTCCTTCCCTCAGAGGCATGCCTTTTCTGTGGCTCATGTATAAAGTTTCCAATATGTACCTCCCCTGATGCTCACAATTAATGACATTGGGCCAGGGTTCGGAAGGCGGGGAGGGAGCTTGGAGCCTGGCTGGCCTAAACTGACAGCAAGAGGAGGCAGACATATTGGTCAGGACAATTAGAGAGGGGGGGTCAGGGCATTGGAGGCTTTGGCCGCGAGCGCTGGCGATTAGGCTAGGATCCTTTGGACATGAATTAGTGTTGGCTGATCTAACCCAGTCAGACAAAGGGGATTAAAAGACAACTTTAATCAAGACAGAGCCTCATTTCCCAGCCAGGCAGCACTGTCAGGGCCTAAGAATGTCTGATCTGGGACGCCATGGTTCCAACTTGCCTCGTGAGTGGGGGCCCTGCACCTGCGCTGGACAGCAGTGTGCTCAAATGATTCATTCAGGTTGGGGAAGACAATCTAGATCATTCTTGCTGCTTCCCAAAGATTCCAGCTGTGAGTCTGCTGTGGGTGAGCTGGGGCTGCAGGGGGTTGACCGCCCTATGTGTTCTCTCCTCTTCCTCATACACTCAGAAGGCTTGATCTGAGGTTTACTGTCAACTCTTCAGTGGAAGTCAAGGAACCTGAGAATCAGTCAACAGCACTGGCTGATGAACTTCTGACTGGGGAAATCAAGGAGGGCAAACTGATCTCTCAAGGAAAGGCTGGGTTTAGGCCAATGTTTCTGAGCTCAGACAACACCTTGCAATCACATCCTGGGCAATGCTTACGTGCTGGGCCACACCCAGCCATTTCTCTTTTAGCTGCCTGGGGTGAGGCTCGGCTATCAATGCTAGTCCTCAGTCTCTCTGGCCGTGTGTGAGAACCCCCACTGGGGGCTTCCACTTAAGAAGAAGACTGTATGTGTGGGCACGTGTCCCTTCTCTCAGCTTAGTGTGTGAACGCCTGGGACAGTGCCTGACGCCTTGGCATCTTTTCCTAGGGTTTCACAGAGCACACCCACAGTGGGGTCTGAGTAATAGTCAGGCGTGAGTACTTGACGCTCGGATGAGCAGCGTCATCCCCTCCTCAGACCTCCCATTCCCTCCTTGGACCTCCCGTCCCCTGGAGGCAGAAACTACCACTTTAAATACGCTGCAATGCAGAGAGGGCTTCTAAGAAAAATCTGGGCCAGCTGGACCTGTGATTCCTCTTCTAGTTGCTCAAGGCATGTCTAGACAGAAAAATCCTCCCAGACAGAGAAGGCAGATGTCTGGTGGGGATTTTTGGTGGTGGTTTCTATATTTTGGTGGAGTGTCTGATAAAGACAGAAGGCTTCTCTTAGGCAGGACATTGGCTTCTGTCACTTTGGAGGGAGGGTTCTCTTGATTACTAAGACTTCATATCTGGTTTTGTCTAGGAAGGGCAGGCCATGGTACCACTTGTCTAAAGGATTCTGGGAGTATCCTCTGCAATTATTCCCTGATATACCATTGAAAGCCAAGTCCCTGTAGTCTGAACATTCAGTTTAAAATGTTTATTAAAGAAACTAATAAAATCACCCCCTCCCCAAACAAAACGAAACAAAAAACAAAGCAACAACAGCAAAACAGAGGGGTAAGCTAATGCATGAAACAATCCTACACCAGTTAGGTTTTAACGGGGTATTTTTTTTGGGGGGGGGTAAAACTTACATAACACAAACCGTCAGGAAAGGAGCCTAGTCGCTGGAGCAGGAGCCAGAACCAAGAGAGCGAGCCTGTCGCTCTTTTTTAAAGAGAAATATGCCACGCCCCAGTGGGCTGGTATTTCAGTGGCTTTTGACTGAAGGAGCGGAAGGTGCTCCCACAGCAGTAAGCGAGTCAGAAGAGACAGAAACTGGGGTTTAGAACGAAGACTTTCTATGCAAGTCTTGCCGCTAACAACACGACTAGCTATATAGATTTCATGCTTTTTGTTTGTTTGGTTTGGTTTAGTCTGGTTTTGGTTTTTTGAGACAGAGTTTCCCCATAACTTCAAAACCTGTCCTGGAACTAGCTCTTGTAGACCAGGTTGGTCTCAAACTCGAAGAGATCCAACTGCCTCAGCCCCCAGAGTGCTAGTATTGGCCTGTGAGTGGTGCCTGCCACTGTACCCAGAGAAAAGCAGATTTCTTGGCTTGCGTGTGTTCACGCTTTCTGCTCCCCTCCTTCCCCTCCTTCCCACAGACACTAACTGAACTAAAATAAAAGCCTCACAGCAGGCACTCACTGAGAGCAGTCACTGTGTGTGTGTGGGGGGAGCGGAGCCGAGAAGCTCTGTCTCAGGGGCTCTTATGAGAGGCACCGAACTTCCCAAGGAGGGAAGGAGAGTGTGCTCCTGAGGAGAGGAGCTGCCCAAAGGGCCTCAGGAATCACCTCTGAGGTCCGGCAGTCTCACCAGAGTACTATGACCTTCCTTAAGCAGCTGTCTCATGCTCCATTGGGCTGGCGGTGGTGAGAGCAGTGACAAGGACCAACCGGTCAGCAGTGAGCACAACTGATCTTGCTTACAGGAGACACAAGACTGACAGGCTGCCTGAAACAGCAGGGTGCACACAACTGTCCTGAACAGGGAGTATGTGTGGGGACAGGCAACGCTGGACAAAGGAGGTCCAGCCAGTTCGATGAAAAGGGGATATATGAATTTATGTCATTGGAAAGACTCATTATTTTTACTTTCTTCCTTTTATTCTTTCCTGTGTTGGTTCGGGGACTTCTTAGGGGGACAACTCCTGTTCTAGGTCCTCCAACAGGAAGAACAATGTCTCTCCCAACAGTTCCACCGATGGTATCTGCGATCAGCTGACCGTGGTACAGCTGCCCTGACTGCCCACCTCTAAGCCAGCCTCTGTGGCCAAGATGTCACTCTGCCCTGATGGTTAGAGCTAAGTCCACACTCATCTTGGGTCACAATTAGAAAAACAATACTTAAATTGCAAGGGCTGAAAACGGACAGTCTGGGCTGCCCACAGGAGGACAGCGGACAGTCTGGGCTGCCCATAAGAGAACTGGGGATAGTCTGGGCTGCCCACAGGAGGACAGGGACAGTCTGGGCTGCCCACAGTAGGACAGCGAACAGTTTGGGCTGCCCATAGGAGGACTGGGGACAGTCTAGTATGCTCACAGGAGGACTGGGGACAGCTTGGGCTTCCCACAGGAGGACTGGAGACAATCTGGGCTGCCTATAGGAAGGCAGGTACAGTCTGGGCTGCCTATAGGAGGATAACAAGCTGCTCCAAGGGGAAGTGGGGCAGAAGCACAGGAAATATAAGTCCACTGGAGAAAGCAAGGGAGGAAGTTCAAAGAGAAGGAGAGATGGGGCCAGCAGTGCATGCGATCCGGAGAGACTGAAGACAAAAGGAAATGGCTTCAGTCTCTAGACAAGGTGGCTGACTCATCTTTCTCTGAAAGGTCAGAGGGGTGGGAGGCAAACAGATGCGAGCCCTGCGAGGGAGAGTGGGAGTTCCCGAGACAGAGGCTAGGTGCTCTTGTCGGCAGAAGTTCTCAAGGAAGAAAGGAACAACTTTCTGGTCCCCAATTCAGCCCCCTAGTCACTGAGCGAGTCAGGGTACTGCACCCTGGAGCACTCTCCGTTTCTGTCCTCGAGGTCCTCAGAGCTTGCCATGAGGAAGGACCGGAAATGCGAAGACAGAGGGAGGAGAAGCAGTCTCGACTCCCAGGCTTTAGAGAAGGAGGGGATACAGTGAGGAGTTGACATTAAGTCACATTCATCACGTCGTGGGTGCTGGCATCCGTCCAGGGGGCCAGAGAGGCTTTGCCTGGAAGGTGATGCCAGAGCCGTGCCGGAGCAATACGAAGAGAGGAGTGACAGGCAAGAACCACACATTACTTTACAGGGCTCACCAGTGTGTCCCAAAGTCTCGCACAGGGGCTTCCGAGTATCATCATAGGCACACTCACAGCTCAGCATCACCGGAAGTCAAGGGAGTCCCAGGTTTGCTATAGTCCCAGGTTTGCGAGAAAAGGGGGTGGAGTCAATGGCAGAAACAAGGTGGGTGAAAAGTGACCCAAGAAAAGACAAGGGGAGTAGGTGCCTGCACCGGCAGACTTAAGGAAGATGTGGGGGTTGGGAGGCTCCCCACTTTCCACGGTACACCTCTTGCAGTGCCTAGCCCCACCCTCTCAGCCGACAGTGCTTCCACATGGCATCCGAGGCTGTTGCAGCCAGCCGAAACAGGCAGGATAACAAAACGCATGCATCACAGGCAGATAAAGCCGAGCATTGTCTCACATTTCTCAAACTTAATGGCTTTTCTTTTAGAGATAAGCAATTTAAGATAAGGGGGAAAAAGACCCCAAACTATGGACAATGTAGAGTCCCCCGGGGAAGCTTCCAGAGAGGCGAGGTTTGTGTGCAGCACTGCCCTCTTCTGGCCACAGCTAGCTCTGCAGTTGAATGTCACTGACATCTGCCATCTTGACAGGGGACCACAGAGAGCCCACGTGAACTGGGCTTTTGAGTCATTGTAAATTGAGTAACATGCTACCATTAAATCCACACGTCCTGCTCTTTAGGGACTGATTCCGTAGCTTTGGTTTGTAATCTTCCTAGCTGACTATTCTAATAAGACATGTGCTCTATGAAAACTTTTAGGGCTTGAGAAAAGGTTTGTTCTTTTAGCATTTTAATGTACTTATAATGGTCACAGTCACTTGGAGATGGGCTATAAAACTAGAATAATTTTCTAGAATTAGCTGACTTTCAAATAATGTCTGATAATTTCTTGATGTTAACAAAAATGACCAACATGGATTGAGCGTGGTACCTTTTGTACATTACATCAATATATACATATGTGTGTACAGGTAGATGAGAGAGAGAGAGAGAGAGAGAGAGAGAGAGAGAGAGAGAGAGAGAGAGAATGAATGTGTTATTCACTAGGCACAGTCCACCTGCTTAAAACTTTATTTATTTATATTTATTTTTATATTTTTTGAGGCAGAGTTTCTCTATGTAACTGCCCTGGAACTATCCTGGCTCTCCTGGAACTCCCTCTGCAATCCACGTTGTCCTCAAACTCACAGAGATCCACTTGCCTCTGCCTCCCGAGTGCTGGGATTAAAGGTGTGTGTCACCGCCACCCAGCCTTAATACTTTTTAGATGGTTTCTCTCACTGGCCTGGAGTCTGCCAATTAAGCCTTGAGAGCTGGCCAGCAAACCCCAGGGGACCACCCGTTCCCACCTCCCCTGTGCTTAGATTACAAGTACCAACTCCACCCTGTGGAGGAGAAGGGCAGAGATTCTAATGTCCAACTACCAATCTCTGGCATCGGTCCATCCTAGTATAAGCTGGTTCACCACTCTCCTGTGAGAGCTACCCCAGGGAGTCTTTAACATCACATCATCTGTAAACTTTTCTTGCTGACTAGGCACGTTATATCTGCCGTTTAAACCTCGCAACCCCTGTGAAACAGCTAATTGCCCGTATTTCACAAGTAAGGAAAGTAAGACCAAGCACTCCGATTTCACCCATATTCTCACAAGCCGGGTCAAGTCATTTATTCTGCTCGTGTAATGAGGTGAAATTTGCCCAGAGGCCAGGCAGAGAGAAGTAGGCATGGCTGTGATGAGAAACAGGTCCCCACAGCACCATGACCCAGGTCAGCCTTGCTCATTGTATCTGAAGCCCTTTGATCCAGTCTCCATCAGAGATTCTAAAATGGAGGGGGTGGTTGGGGTTGGGAAATAAGGTGATATATCAAGAGGAATGCCAAGTAAAGGCTGCTGGGGAGAAAGCAGGGTTCTTAAAGGGTTTTCTCATTTTCTTTTAGTAGTTCCACACCCTCCTGCGGTATTGAACCCTTGGTTGCTAAGCTCTGTGTCACAGAACACACGGAGCCTTGACTTGCGTCTCATGTGTGATGACCTCCGTGGAGAGTTTCTTTCACTCATGTAGTTGGTTGTCATGGGTTTGTCCTTCTGGGAGGTTGCAGGAGGTCCTAATTTGCTTTCCCATTTTCCTGTCCCCACTTTCATCACAGTCTTTATCACTGAGAAAGGATGCAATCATTTTATGATCACCAATTTGTCATTTTGGGTCAGTTTATAATAGTTCAAGCTTTATTTTCATTGTGAAGTGTCCCCACCCCAAAGCAAAGGGACACAGAAACAGGTAGATACCTGACAACAGGTTTAAAATAGCTGCATTTTCTAAATGTCTTTACATTATTGATTTCCGGATGAACCCCATGATCCTTGGAGATTATGCATTGGTTTGCTGAAAGGAACATTTCTAGACTAATTAAGTTCTGTGGCGTTTCTCTGAGCAAAGCAAACAAAACAAGAAGGATTTACTAATTAGGCAGCTCTCAGAACCAAAGAAGGCTTTTTTTGGTGTATGTGTGGGGGGAAGGGGGCTTTTCAAATCTTTATTTTTAACCAACACATAAAAATATACTAAAGGGTACCATATGATATTTCCATATACGTACACATTGTATAATGTTTTATATTAAACATACCTGTCCTCACTTATCCTCGTTTCTAGCTTTTTTTGAGCACACAGTACCTTGCTGTTACCCACGGCCACCATTCTGTGTGACAGAGCAGCACAATTTCTTGCTCCTGTCTGACAGGCCCCCTCCTGCTCCAGAGTGTGTTCTGAGCACGCCAGTCAACAACGTGACCAGGCAGCTTTTATAAGAGCCAAACAAAGGTGAGAAACAGAAAGCAGCTTAATTGATTATAACCTCATCAATCACCCTGCCAATGGTCACAGCTTCATTAATGAGTTGGCTGTGTGGTCTCTCTTGTGTCCAACCGAGGCTCAGTGTCTGTGCTTAGTGTCTGTATTGGTTTTCTGTCCAGCCCAGTGCATGAGTCTGGCCTTCCGTAGAGGTTCCTGTGCGGTTTCCCAATGCTGTTACTGTCACTGGGTTTGGTGGTGGTATATCTTGATGTGGACTGTCTTGGCGACTGTTCTGTGTATGCTTGACAGGAATGACCATTGTGTGGTTACTGGGGAAAGTACTCTAGATAAACACTCTAGTCAAGGTAGCCGACAGAGCTCAGATCTTCCTCATCATTGCTGAACTTCTTCCTGCCCTTTTTTCTTTTAAATCACTTGTTACTATTTCATATGTATGAGTATTTTGTCTCTGTGTGTACCAGGTGCCTGCTGGGGCCCGAAGACGGTGTCAGATCCCCTAAAACTGCAGTTACTTGAGTCACAGAATGTCGTGAGGCATAAGGCAGGTGCTGGGAACTGAACCTGAGTCCCCCAGAAGAAGGGTCAGTGCTCTTAACCACTAAGCCATCTCTCCAGCCTCTCTACCTGTTCTCTGAACAGCCAAAGGGTGTTGTAATCTCCACTGCCGTCATAGACTTGGCGGTTTCTTCTTTAGGTTCCTCCACTTCCTGTTTCACACATCTTGACAATCTGTCTGAATTATGCTGTGTCTTTGGTGGAACTGAACCCCTGTTATTCTGAAATGTCCCTCATTATCTCTGAAATATGTTGTGCTCTGGATACCACTCTAAGGAGAACATGGCCGGTCCAGTTCAGTGTATTTCCCTCTAATTTTTGCTCCTCTGTTTTCTAAATTAGTTTAGATTATTTGAATATTCAGTATTATGTTGGGTTAACCTGTGTTTGGGTAATTAGTATTCCATTTCAATTTACCTATTGGCTTTTGATTAACTTTTTTTTTTTTTTGCCTACTACTCTACAGGGATCTACGGTGGATGGTGGAAGATTGTGTGTGGGTCGTTCTGCAGACCGCTAGGGGGCGCTGACAGACGGTAACGGAACTACTCGCGGTGCTGGGCCGGGAATCGAACTTGGGTCCTCGGTTGAAGCGGTCGGGCGCTATACCCCCTGAGCCGTCTCTCCGGCTTGGCTTTTGATTCTTTAGGGGTTGCAATATGCACCCCCAATATGCATCACACTCTGCCAACAGGTGCCATTTCACCATTTCAGGAGAAATACAGGCCCCTTCAAATCTCTCAGTCCCTTTACCTTCCTTCTTATGTCTACAAACAGTAGACACAATATCCACTATACATTATTTTCCCCTTTCAATAGTCATGCATGTTTTAAACTCTGATGAGAGAAGAGCCATTCTTGCTAACACAGACAGATGCTGCATCTTTGTCTGCTGTGGCTCTTTGCATCCCAAGCCCCCGTCTATGTCATCTCTCTTCAGCCCAAAGAGCATCAGCAATTCTTCTGGGTAGGTCTGTTGGTCATAAATTCTTTTGTTTTTGTTTCATGACATAGAAAACCATAGTGATCATGATTAGACCCTACTTTTGATCAAACAAACAAAAATGGAAAGATTAAAAAAAATCTCCTACTTGGCAAACTAATTTTAAAGTATCCTTTCTAAAGGGAGGACTTTGAAATGAGGTGCTCTGCATTGAAATGCCTTTCCCCAGAAGGCCAAGGTTATTAGATGAAAACCTGGAGTCCAGGAATGGGATGCCCCCCATATAGTTATTGGTCAAAGAGGCCCCAGAGACCCCCAAATAAGACTGTTGTCATTCTCTAGGTTGCGCACTGTAACTAGCTGGTAAAACCCTATTGCTGATGATGCTGTGAGCTTCCATTGAAGGAAAATTGCAGACTTCTTCCTGTTGGCTAGTTTTCATAGCGGTGGGGGAGTGCTATCCAGACTCCTGGGGAGAAAGGGTCACAAATGGGTTCACCCAGCACTGGACCCTATGTACCACAACACTGAACTTCTGGTCAAGATGTGCAGACCAGTGCAATAGTGGCACAACTGTTATTAGAGTAGCCAGCAGCCTTTTAAAAAATTGTATTTTAGGCCTGCTGCACAACAGAAAATTCATGCCTGCACTGTAAATATGTTCGCAAACCCATAGCTGGGAGGGTCGTAGGACCTAGACAGAAAACCCACTCCTAATATTTTCTTAAATGGATGTGTTGTCAGACTAACTGCCTTCTCTGTATGTATGGTTATTCCTATAAATGCTGTTGTTAAAGTTGGCCAGAGAATCTTTTTAAAATATTTATTTGCTTATTTTTAATATTTAGTATTTGTTTTACTTGTATGAGTCTTTTGGCTACTTGTATGTATGTGTACCACATGTATGTGCCTGGTACCTGAGGATGTTAGAAGAGGATGTCAGATCTTCTAGAACTGGAGTTGCAGACGGTTGGAAGCTACCATGTGGGTGCTGGGAACTGAATCTGGGTCCTGTGTAGGAACAAATAATCTGAACTGCTAAGCCATCTCTCCAGCCACAGAGAAACTCTTAAAACAGTTAGATAACAGCTAATGCAGAGACCCGTCCCATAATAGGTCAAGTCCTAAGAAAGCGTGAAGTTGACGTTCTGCCCTAAAGAGACATCTATATCAAACCCTTGTGACTCAGGAAGCTGCAGAAGAGAGAGGGTGCAGAAAGGGGAAAGGTCAGAAGGTAGATGAGGAGCAATTCCAGAAGAGAACCTTGACTTCCCTGGTACTGGAGTTACAGATGGTTGTGAGTCATGCATAGAGGTGCTGGACTCTAACCTGAATCTTTTGAATGAGCAACCAGTGGTCTTAACAACAGAGCCATCTCTCTAGCCCACTGATATCTGAATGTCTTCTCCAGATAGGGTGTTTTGATTCTTGAATTCTAATTTAATCCTGGTGCGTTAATGAAGCTTAGTAAAAACTGTTTCTGCTAATTAAGTATGTCAAGTATACTGACGCTTATTCTATGACCAATACGATTGTCATCCTAGTGAATGTTGGTGTGAAATTCACGAAGCAGTCAGTCATGATTTATAAATGTTAATTGAGTGGAGTGTGGTCAGCACCTGTTTCTTGCCCCTAATTTTCCATTTTTCCTGTAAATGGCTAAGCAACTGTCAGTCCTGCTCTTCTCCCCTTGTATTAGTTTTTGCTTTGCTTTCCCCGTCCCAGTCCTGGGACTCCACACAGGGCCTCATGCGTGCCGGAGGTGCTCCACCGCTGAGTCACGTCCCCAGCTCCCAGTCGATCTTTCCATGAAGTCCTAAGTTTAGTTCTGACAGTTGGCCTCCTGACTCTGTGGGTTATGTAGATTTACCCAACCACCAGTCAAAAGTATCTGAAAATCTACAACTGCAGCAAACACCCAAGACTGTTTTCCTTGTAATTATTGGGGATCATCCTAATTGTGTTATTATTGGCAACCACAATAAATCCAGAGGGCCCTAAAGCACACGGGGTGTATGCATAGTTTATGTTAGACAGGGGCTTGAGCACCCACAGGCTTAGGTGTCATAGGGAGATGTTGGAGCCAATCCCCACAGACACCCAGAGGCTACCATGTACACTGGCAAGATTCTCTTCCTTCAACTACATGGTGAAACATTTCTTTTGTCTTTGAGGACAAACATCATCTCCTCTCGATGATGATATAAACACAACCAAGACAGTTTTCTCATAATTACTTCTTTTCTGGCGTGTCTCCCACACAGCCTTTACCTTCTCTGAGGCCTTTCTTATTTAAACTGAGAAGTGGACTTTCCTATAGGAAACATTTATGGGCATGATGTTTTCCCTTGTTTGCCAGTGTCTTTCCATAGTTTGGTCATTTATAGTTAATGTGATTATTACATAATTGGGTTAAATACAATAGCTTGCTGTTTGTTTTCTAATTGCCCCAAATGATCTTTGTTCTTTATTTGATTTTTAAGATCCAATTTCGAATCCATTGACTTTGAAAAGAGAAAAACACACTGTACTGTTTCTCCTCTGTTAATCTATTGCTTGTAGCTTTTCCCTTTTTTAAATTCATTTTTGTAGTGAGTTCTACAATATGAATTTTTAACCTGGCAAACTTCTCTTCAGAGATAATCTTTTCCTTCATAGTGTTGTATTTCTGCTTCTTTCGTCCACCATTTGTAATTACCCTTGTCATACATGCTATATGCATGTAAACCTTGCATGCACTGTTACCAGAAAGTTTAGGTAATAAAAACATCATTTTTTTTTTTCCTTAAAGGCTTAACTTACAGGTTCTGTGTTTCACACAGGTTCACTGCCTGGCTTTCTTTACTGCTGTGTGCAGATCCACATTCCTATCTGGTATTGCTTGCGTCTGTTTAAAAATTACCTCCTGGGACTGGAGAGATGGCTCAGAGGTTACGAGCTGCTCTTCCAGAGGTCCTGAGTTCAATTCCCAGCAACCACATGGCGGTTCACAGCCATCTGTAATGAGATCTGGTGCCCACTTCTGGCATGCAGGCATACATGCAGACAGAATGTTTTATACACAATAAATAAATAAATCTTTTAAAAAGTGACCCCCCTTTCATTTCTTTCCCTGCAAGCCTCGCTAGCAATAACTGTAGCCAGCTTCAGTAGCCTAACAATGCCTTATTTGCTATCTTTACTTTTGAAGGTATTTTTGCTGGATGCAGATTCTAGGTTATTTGTTTTTTTCCTTTGGTAACTTCTATTATTATTGCGACTTATTGCATATTAATTAGTAGGGTGAGTTCCTCCTCAATTCTTTTGTTTTCCCCTCTAATTTATTTTTCCCACAAGAATCTTAGTCATCTTGTCTAATTAAAAGAACTTTCCGTTAATATTTTTAAAAATTCCGTGTATAGGTTACCTTGGGAGTAATTAACACATTTTTGATCCTATACCTGTGTATGAAGCAAGCTTGTCTCTTCACCTTTATCAAGTGTTCATTTGAATTTCTACACAGCATTAAAGAAATGTCCTCCAACAGGTCTTAAATATTTCTTACTGCATTTGGAGGTCTTTCCTATTTTTGCGATTGCCCCTGTAGTAGGTGGCGCCTCCTCATTATCTGCTCTCAGGTGCCTTTGTGTGGGAAGCCCTTCCTCTCCACCAGTGTGGGCCCAACCGCCCGGCTCCACACACTCCCACTCCCCATTCATTTGCGGGTGCTTTTTCAAGCCTGCATTGTAACGGTTGTGCGCCCTTGCAGCTGAATGTCGTTTTCACGCTGTCCCGAGAGTGCCTTTCTTACTCCCCTCTGGTTTTGAACGCTTTTGTCTTCACTTAAAGCCCTGTTCACCCTGTTGCATTATGTATAGTTTCGGAAGTGTACCCGTTACCGATGCGTCATCTGTTGACTATATTTCAAGGTAGCTCCTTTTCCACATGGTTAGATGGGCTTTGCCTTGATCGCATCTGCAGTAGGAACCACTTCCTGTGGAATCCCGCGGGCCTGTCTTGTGCCGGCATCTGCGTGACTTGGTCCACATTCCCTCGGCTGGCTCCGTTCTTAGATAATTTTTATGTTTATTTTTTGACTATGACTTCCTTCAGCTATGGTTAGGAGAAAACTCTGAAGAACACCCACACATGGCACAATTTTGGAAGTTTGATTTCTGGAGGTCTCCTCTTCTGCCACCCACAACGTCAGGCAGACAGTCAACTTCCTGCCACAGCCTTCCACCAGTGGACAGAGTTTTTCTCGTCCTTAGATGGACGGAACAGCCCCATCTGGCTTTTAGTTCTCCTCAACAAGACCAGTTCTGCCTCCTATCACGTGCAGCCCGAGGCTCGGCTCTGCTCCTGCGGCTCTTAAGACCCTGCACCTAGTTGCCCCATCCCTAGGAACCATTTGCTTTCAGAATCTGCTCAAGGCTACGATTTTGATTTTCTATTGTCTTCTTGGCGTTTGGGAATTTTCCTTGCCTGTTGAGTTTGGCTAGGAGACGATGGTAACAGAGCAACAGTGGCAAAGGCATTTTGGCTTTGCAATAACAGGGTGACCCTTATCCCTCTTGTGCCCTGATGTCCTCGACCCAACAGGAAGCAGCAGGCAATTTGCAGAGGTAATCTTTGACTCCAATCCATAACAATGGCGTGAGAGAGAACTGGTGGCTTTTGCAACAGTTGCCATGGTTGTTTTTGTTACTAATACCATTACGTAATCTCACTGATTTTTTGAAGCTTAGATAGTGTTTTCCTGAGAGAAAGGGGTCCACAAATTCAAATGACAAGCAGGCTAGATTTCCTGTCCTATTATGTGTAGTTCAGCTTCCCAAGGTAAAGAATGGGAGCTGATGAACGGCACAAGCAGTCAGAGGACCTGATTGACAGCGCTGTCACACAGTGGTGAGGCTAAACTCCTGGGTCTGCAGAATCCACCTTACTGACTTGCATGCCACCTCAGGGGGCTGGGAAGGGTGAGGGAAGGCACAGAGCGCCAACAGTAATTGTTAGTAAGCCCAGTTGGAGGACGTTGGGGAGATGCTCTGAAGCCAAGGTTCTGAATGTTTCTCATTAATTATCTTCAAAACAAACTCTCAGCCTAAAAATCCCAATTAGAGAGCCGTGTATGGCTCGGACAGCCGTTGTGGTAAATTCGCGATGTGCTGGTTTTCATTTCAGAAACTGGAGTGGTCCAGTGGAAAATGTGGCCTCTGAGGGCTGCCAGACTGGCTCCAGATTCCCTCCCATTTGCCGGTTTGAGGGCAGTGGACAGACTACCTGGCGGGAGGCCATGCGCCTCAGTTTCTTCTTCTGACATAGAGGGATAACAGTATGGCGGCATACACTCCTCAACACTGTGGCACAGATGAAACCAACAGGTACCTGAAGAACCTTCCTAAGCTATTTGGTGGGAGGACTGGCCATCATCCAGTCCCTTACAGGGTACTTCTTGGTCCTTCCCTGACCTTAGTGGGACACAAGCCACCTCTGAGTTGGTGGGTATATCAGCAAGGACTATCATGAGGAAAAGACAGACCCTCCTGCCTAAGCAGAGGACACGGGATCTGGAAACCGGTGGTTCTTTCCTTCCTCTGCCGCATTCCCCTCCTTTTTGGTCTCTTCTGGTTCCTTTTCATTCTTTCGGCTCCAACATCCTCTCCATCTCCTCTGCTGGCTTTTCACACCAAGCCCCCATCTCTGAGTGTCAATGAACCTGCAGCTTGCTCTCAGGGCCTGGAACTCCAGAAGCCAGCCTGGTGCTAGCCAGCCCTTGAGTGGTTTCTATGCTATAGCCCTGCCCAACCAAAATGGAGCTCCTAAGCCCAGTGACAGTTTCTTCTCAGGAAAAGGCCCTGGAAACTCAGGCTGAGGGCAAGTCTGCTATCTCCCCAGCTGAAGAGTTCTCTTGGCTAGGAAGGGGTGAGTGACGGCTTCAGTCCCTGCAAAACCCTTTTCTCAAATGAGCATTCGATGTGCCAAGCTGACTTCACCTCTCTTTAACTGCTTGCAAGGCGTCCAGTCCACTTTGGCTTTGATTAAGAGATGGTGAAGCTTGGGTAAATGATGAAAGATATCAGAGCAAAGAGATTAAAGCTGTGCTTTGTTCTTATTGGAAAGTTTAATGTTTGAGCCTTCACCATTATGTCTGAAGGGAGGACAAGCAAAGCCAGCCCGTGGAGGCACACTGACTAATGAGTCTTTCTGAATGAGTTCTTAGCAGCCTGCTTTGGCACTCTCCCTTGTCATTTGCTAACAAGTGCTGCTCACACAGATTGACACTTCCATATATACACGTTTACACACTTAGAATTCTATGCTTCTGCCAGGATCGCAATGTGAAGAAACTGGAGTCAGTGAGAAAGCAGTGAGGCTACTGTTTGTTTACCCGTGTTGCTATAACAACAGGCTAGTAATCAAGCACCTGAGTACAATAGAAACATGCAGCCTTGCAGCTCTGAGACTGGGGGTTACTGAAGTACACTCCCCTTGGAGTGTGTGTGTGTGTGTGTGTGTGTGTGTGTGTGTGTGTAGGGAGGCCTCTCTTTTAGCTCTGCTAATTCTTGGTTTGTGCACTATAAACCCAGTCTGCATGTGGCATACTCCTGGCATGCGTGCCTGTGTCTAGATTTCTCTTTTATAAGGACATCAGTCATTTTGGGTTAGCCCACCCTTCTCCAGAATGACATCATCTAACTAATTACATCTGTCTTTCTCTCCTACTTCTAAGACTCCCTGTGATCGCACTGGGTCCCAGTATACTTGCAATGAATGGTCCAGAACACTTCTGATGGAGGTTCTAGCTCCAGAGACTGGGTATTAAGATTTCAACATATGACCTGGTTGGGCTGGGGTGATAGAACTCCATCAGGGATAGCCTCAGTGCATCCTACCCACGTGATTGTACGGAATCAAGAGGCTCTGCCTGTGCATGGCCTATCCTTTTACCAGAACTACCTGGGTGCTAGTTCGTCACGTGGGGGAAATGATGAAAGATATCAGAGCAAAGAGATTAAAGCTGTGCTTTGTTCTTATTGGAAAGTTTAATGTTTGAGCCTTCACCATTATGTCTGAAGGGAGGACAAGCAAAGCCAGCCCGTGGAGGCACACTGACTAATGAGTCTTTCTGAATGAGTTCTTAGCAGCCTGCTTTGGCACTCTCCCTTGTCATTTGCTAACAAGTGCTGCTCACACAGATTGACACTTCCATATATACACGTTTACACACTTAGAATTCTATGCTTCTGCCAGGATCGCAGGTGTGGGCATGGGCTGAACCATATAGGGCCGTGGAGACCTTGTAAAGAGTTTGTATTTTTTTTTCTGAATAGCCATGGCAACCATGAAATATTTACATGCAGAAGGGGATCAGGCTCTAGAAAGCTTTTTCTTCCAACCCTAGCTCTGAGAACTGCGTTGGCATAGGATGTTAGCTGAGCAAGTGGGGGCCCTGGCCTGCCCCTCCATAGTGGTGCTGGGCATATAGAGCAGACCATGTGGAGAAACCTCTATGACCGACAAGCCTGTCATGGCATTTGAGAGGGACACCAAGTGAGAGTTATTTTAGCCAAGCTAGAGTTGCAGCTGAGGTTGTTGGCAAGAAGAACTGTCATTTGGGTTTCTGGAGATGGACACTTTCCTTTTGGGACAGAGAGCTTTGTCTGCTCAGAAGTCACCAGGATAAACAAGATGGCAACACCAAAATAAAGGAACTTTGTACCGTTCACCTGCACTACGTGATGGTCCGTGAGCCGGGAAAGGGGTTGGAGATCTAAACACATATGAACACAGACAGAGACATGGGGACACGGGTCATCCTTGAAACAAGAATGCCCCCTTTATTGTGTTCCAGGGCAGTTTATATAGGGATCTTTACCTGATAGCCACGCCCCAGACAAACCCACCAGAAACCACTCCCCTGCCATCAGACCTGAGGATCTCATGCTCAGAACAGCAGCAAACACAGGAAAACAAGTTGTTTTGTTCAGAGCAGCTGCAAGCACAACAAGTTGTTTACAGGAAATTTAGGGTCTGTCTGGGGGTCCACAGCCCTCAACAGAACTTGTTCTTGGAATAAAATGGTGACCTCACACACCTGGATGTGGCAGCGGCAGAGTGAGACAAGAAGAGTGTTTCCTCAAGTGAGGACTTATGCTGGTCTGTTGGTATCTTGGTATTAGTCACCTGTTTGCTGCTGCGACAAACTACCATGAACTTGCTACATTAAAGCATGAATTTATTCCCGTAACACTGTTGTTGAGAAGTCGGAGGTGGCTTTCTCTAGGTTACAGTCCAGGTATGCTAAAGACTTTTGTCTTTGGAAGGCTACTCAAATTCTGTGTCCTGTGGCCCTTCAAAGGTAGCAGTAGAGTATCTCCCTGACCCATCTTCCTTTGTCACAGGTCCTTTGCTGAACCTTCATTTTTCCTTTGTCCTCTAATTTTACAAATTTTGGGCCTAGTAGCATGTTTCCCATTCCACTGCAGAGAAAGCTGAGGGAGGATTTTGAGAGGTGAAACTGTTTGAGTTGGATAATGGGACCCTATCTTAAATCTAAAAAATGGTAACAAGAGGGAAAAAAGGAAATCAAGGACAGTGGCTCGTGCTTGTAATCCCAGCATTTGGGAGGGGAAGGCAGGAGGTTTAGGAGTTCCAGACAAGCCTGGAACTATATAGCAAGACCCCATTTCATAAACAACCAAGAGCACAGGATTTCCTTGCCTGCCACTCTGCTGAGTGCTGTGGGATAATGCTCTTGTACTCTGTAAGGACTTGTCACTCATACTGATTCAATAAAACGCTGATTGACCAGTAGCCAGACAGGAAGTATAGGCAAAGTGACCAGAGTAGGAGAATTCTGGGAATAGGAAAGGCTCAGTCTGCAGTTGCCACCCAGACACAGAGGAAGCAAGATGCAAATGCTGAACTGAGAAAAGGTACCAAGTCACATGGCTAAACTTAGACTATAATTATGGGTTAATTTAAGTTGTAAGAGCTAGTTAATAATGAGCCTGAGCTAATAGACCAAACAACTTATAATTAATATAAGCCTCTGTGCGTTTCTTTGGGACTGAATGGCTTTGGGACCAGGTGGGGCAGAAACTTCTGTCTACAGCTGTATGTGATACCAGATGTTCTTCCTGGCTCATGGTCAGTCCTGAAAGAAAGGGGAGTTCCCACAGCCAGGTAGACTGGGGGAGCCTGAAGACATATTAGACCAAGAGAAGTCGTGGTGGCTTCCTGCCCTCTGGGGTAACAGGTTGGAGGAGGTTTTGGCAGTTAGGTTTTGGTCATGGTGGCAAATACAAAGGGAGGAAAGATTTATTTTGTCTTGTGGTTTCGAGGTGTCATCCATGGTCATTTGATTCTGATGTTGCAGGGCCTGAAATGAGACAGGACATCATGGCTGGGGACATGTGGCAAAAGGGAATGACTCACTCCACAGTGGACAGGAGTCAGAGAGAGGAGGATGCCAAGGAAAAGAGAGACCCCTCAACAGCACACCCTCAATGACACTAGGTCCTTCCTTTGAATAGCTCATTCAGCTGTGAACTTGAAGAGACGCTTCACTGATGGGTTAATATCATTATGATCCAACTGCCTCTCGAGAGTGCCACCAGCTGGAAGCCAAGCTTTCAATAGATGGGACTTTGTGAGTCTGGAGGTCGGGAGGTGAATAATATCTTCGGAGGAAAGTTTGGACAAGAATATGCACTTCGTATTTTGTTTGACTTATTTTTTTCTTAACACATTTTAAGTGGAAAAAAAATGAGCTGTTCAAGTTTTGGCCTTAGACATCCAGCTCACTGTGGTCTTCAGAGTTACAAGTTTCTATCAGTTTTGATTGTCCAAAATGCATCTCCAGGAAATACACACACACACACACACACACACACACACACACACACACACAAACACACACAGTAATGAGATCATTGACAGCTGGGATTCCACTGGTCACGGGAGCAATGAGAATGAGGGTAGGCCTTGATTCAGTTCTAAAGGACCTTTTGTGTTAGCTGTTCCTTACCCGAGAGTTGTCTCTCATGCCCTTATTTCCAGTTCTCTGATTTGGCCACCTGATGTAAGTCTTCACCCATGAGGAAGTGGCAAGTTGCTCCATTCGGCAAATTGCTATAGGGAGATACGTGCATGTGAGTGGGCCCAGCCTTAGCAAGACTGGCTGGAGAGTCTGTCAGAGCTGTAGAGGCTTGAGGAATTAGAAGACAAAATAATAATGATGGCTACATTGTAGTTGTTGTTGTAATATATTTAGAGACAGAATCTGTGCTGATGCCAACACTGGCCTTAACCTACTGGGCTCAGATGAGAAGAGTACCTGACTCCTAGCCTCCCAGGTAGCTAAGACTTTTTGAAATAGCTCCTTAAAGGATTGGCTCGCCAGGTGGTGGTAGCATATGCCTTTAATCTCAGCACTCGGGAGGCAGAGGCAGGCGGATCTCTGTGAGTTCGAGGACAGCCTGGTCTACAAGAGCTAGTTCTAGGACAGGCTCCAAAGGTACAGAGAAACCCTGTCTCGAAAAACCATAAAGAAAAAAAGGATTGGCTCAGTAGAAAAAAGGTCCTAGAAGAAAATTAAGATAAATTATGGGAGAGAACATATAGGCTATAGTAATATATAGGACACACATGTAGCATAATTATATGTGTAAAGACAAAACAAAGTTCAAGAGGTTTTAGATAATACTCAGGGTCCGTGTGTCCTGGGTCCTCGGTCACCTGATTTTTTTCTCTAGAGGTACTCTTGATACTGATATATATTTAGCAGAGAACCCATCCACTCCCTCCCTCATGGCTGGATGGTTGAACCATCTTTTAAGAACAGACTCAAGCATGCCTGTTTCCGTTGTTTTCTCTGTGGTGAGTCCTGTAGCAGCTCTTCCCAACCACCTACTCCACATAAAAGACTCCACACACCATTCTGAGAGCCGAGTTCCTGCCTCAAGATGCAGAAAATTTGAGACCAGAGGTAATTATCCAATGTTAACCGTCCCTGCCCCTACCCTGAAATCCACAAAAATCTCCAGAGGCTTCAGGTTTCTACTGGGCATCCATTGTGTGTTTGAGCCAAGAGGAGCAGGAGCCATAGCTAACTGGGAGCCCCAGCAGACCCGTGGACTAATTGGCAGATGGAGACCAGATAGGCTCAGGTGGGACCGGGGCAACTTGAGACAGAGGCAGGGGCAGGGCTTCTTTGCCACGAGCTAGTGTGGAAAGGGGTTCCCCAGGGGCTTAGAAACCACTGACGAGCAGCATGGCGCTGGAAGAGACAGCTCTACAGACTAGGGAAGAAAGCCGACAGCACACAGATGTCTCTCCCCAGCCGGCTCTCCTGACCAGAGAAGGCCTCCCTCATGGAAAGGTTACAAGGGAAAGATACTGAGTTTTCTTCCCCTGCTGTGAAATCAATTAAAAACAGGATGGATACAAAATGGTTTTATAACCTCCTCCACCTCCTGGCTTGCTTTCTTCTTGGGGCTGGGCCAGCCCAGAGTGAGGAGAGACAGGAGTCTCATGGTCTGAAAATTCAGCAGCCGCTTAAAGAAGAGTGGCCTGTTGCTCTAGCTCTCCTCAGGGGACCTGAAGCTGGCTGGGAAGTGTCTCCCTGGATGGTGCACAGGGGGAGGAGGTCTCAGGGAAGGGGGGTGCAGAGGAGGCTTGTCTCCAGCCTCAGCTTTTGTGGCCCACAGCTTCCTCCAGAATAAAGCAACCAGATTCAAAAGAGAATTTATTTCCCACAGAATAATTCAAAGGACTTGTGATATTCAGACAGTATTGATTTATAGGAACCAGCATCGATAATTTTTCATTGTTGCTTTGGTCTGTGAAAACTGATCCTGGATAATGTTTGCTGAGGACTACTTTGAGCCAGACGCATAATTAGGCACTTTCTTATATTAACTCTGATTTGTATAATACCATGCCAGATTAAATAGTGTCTTCTCCAATTTCAATATAAGGAAGATGAGGTCCAGAGAGGCTAAACGATCTGGCGAAGACAAAAAAGTTAGTAAATGTCAAAGCCAAGTCCAGTTCACACTGTCTGCTAACAATAATAATGCCACTATAACAACAGTAATTGTAATAATGGTTGTCAGTGGCTGAATGCCTATGTGCCTGATATTGGCTGTTTGGAATGTGATACCTTCATAGCAAGCAGTGACAAAGGTCCCCAAGATCCTTTTATAAATGAAAAGGTCATAGCTCAGCAAACAGTTGAAGGCCGTGAGCTAATTTGGTGAACATGGCTTTGAATCCAGGTCTTTTTGGGTTCTTTGATGTTGGTATTCAGTCCAATGTGAATGGATGAAATTTCAGGGACTCAGGATGGTACACTTGTTCCTAGGTGCTTCTGATACTCCCCTTGTCCCCAGATGGAGGCCCCAGCATGTCTGTGGTTCTCTGAGGCCGAACTGGGCTGTCCACACAAACATAACAGCCTCTGCCAACACGCATTGTTCTCAGCCGCATGTAATGTTTCCTAGGGCCTTGGCCAACTTGGCTTCAGCATTTTAGACATCTTGAGGGCCATGGTTCTAAGTATCCTGAGTGGATCGACAGATTTTGTCGGGACATTCTGCTTCAAACCACAAAGCTGCCTACGTTTTCCCAGTGAAGAACATTGCCTGGAGCTGACTGGTCGCTTCAGAGTCTGGCGATCCAGACTGCCCTTTGCACACGCGATGAGCAGTCACGTGGATGAGAGTCCATGCTTTCAGTGCCCTCCCCTGCTCAGTAGATAGCTCTGCTCTGCTTTGACTAATTCTGTCTTCTCTGAACCTCCACTTGCCAAAGCATTGCCTCCCCCACATCTTGGGGAGTCTTGACATCTATACCTTAACTCACTTGTCCCCACATCTCCTTCACCTTCAAACCTGTCACCCACGAACAACAGCAAGACAGTCTGTGTTCGGGTTGACTTAGAGAAACGACCAAGCCATTATGTCCTTTGGGCCCATATTGGACGAAGGGCTGTCCAGGACTAGAACAAAGGTTCCCTCCGGATCACTCCATACCCATGTCTCTCACTCTGTTCCAAGTCATCGCCACTCTGATGCAGGAATATTGCCCTAACCTGAAACAATTCCCCTAGGGTCTTAAAAACTCAGGCCCAAAGTCTAAATCGCTGTGAAAGTAGAACTTATTTCCAGAACAATCTATTTCAAAGGCTTATTTCTTGAAATTGAGATTGCCATACAATTTCAGTAATCTCACTAGTGCCAGTGATCGATCATTCATTCATTCAGTAGAGGTTTACTGAATGTCCTTCAGGGACTAGGTACTGACAAACACCGTGGTCAAGGAACACAACTGACAGAAGGCCCTGCTGTGTTCTCCAGTCCATCACCACCTCGGTCCTGGAGCCATGCTTCCCATGCGCAGCTCCCAGCCTCTGAGTGTGACTAGGGTGCTAAGGCAGCCTGCTCTTTGGGGGCACCATCCGCTGGTGCCACCTTTGACCTAAGGTACCTCGACAGCCTCGTCGAAGAACTTCCCATCGCTGCAGGGGAAGACGCTTCTGTCCAGCCTTTCCCGCTTTCTCCTTCACTCGGAGGCAGACTTGCTCCATTCTCCTGTGTGCCACGAAGTGGATGATGTTACCTAGGGATGGTGAGGGGTAGCTGAGCAGGGCCAAGAAGCAAAAGCAGAGAAAGGGGCAGGGGTTTAGGGCAGGCCTGCGTGTTCCTTCCCACAGGAGGACACGTCAGACCTACAAAGTCATTCAAAATGCCAGACCAGCTTTGACAGGAAACGTGGTTTTTTAGTACACAACTTCAAAGGGTTCTGGGTGTAAGGAAGTTGTTTGCAGAATCGTTTTGTTTGTTTGTTTGTTTTGTTTTTATTTTACCTACAAGATCTTGTCTTCCTTCTCCTAACAGTCCTCAGTCCCTACCGTGGCAGAAGAAGGTGCCTACAGTCTCATCTCTGTAGGGCCAACTCCACTTGGGAGAAGCTTAGTCAGACCTCAGACTGGACCAGTCCAAGAATCAGGCATGTTACTATGGAAATGGATACTGTGGGCTCTCTGTAACTGATGCCATTCAGCTTCTGGAGCCTTCTAATTGGCAACCCCAGTTCAGATCCTTGGAGGTTGCCTGGGGAGAGCATCCCAGCACTGGCTGCCGCGAGTCACTTGGCAAGTAAGTTCTCACTGCACATTCATAAATAGAATTTTCTGGTTTTATTTTTAAAACAAAGGAAAGAATAGCGTTAACATCAAGGGAGGTCATCAGAGAGAACAGGGTAACCAGAAAGCAACATGAAGCCTGTGGGTGTTTGGTGAAGGTAAGCGAGGGTGGGTTGGGACTGTTAGGTGGGCGTGGCTTCCTCAGGCAGGATTTCAATGGTGTCTTTCAGACCCTTTCTTCCTCTGAGTGGAGCCTGGAGGTTAGGTAGGAGAGTCGAAGGAACAAATGGCCCTGCAGGGGACTAGTTGAGAAGGTATTTTTGGACACTAAAAGGAAGTCAATCTTTACACAGCCTGCAACCTCTGAATGGAAGCCATCATCCTCCTGGGGTTTGAGATGAAAATTAACAACAGGCCCCAGGAGTCATGGCTGTTAGCTGTACTGGTCATTAGGGTCAACCTATGAAGAACAAGGCACCATGTTCCTGAGGTAAAGTTAGCTCTCTGGAAGAAACCATCTTACTTATGCTCCTGGGGTGCTGGGCTCACACTGTCTCCTTTCTGGTCGGTCTTACCACCTTTCCCCCAGTTGGTAACATAGCTCAAACCCAGTGCTAATTAGACCCTCTTCTCAGAAACCTTGGCATTCAGAGCATACCTGCTTGCTGCTTCCATTTCACAAAGCACCTCCACCATCCATCATTAGTTATTATACAACCAGGCTACAAACCTCTCTGGGACAGAGGCTGCACCCTGTGCAGGAATAAATGTTGAAGAAATGAGGAAGCATTGGACTCTACCACTTAGAGGATGGGCAGCCTACTTCATGGGCTTTCCAGACCCTTGTGCCTGTGTTACACGACCAATGCTCTTCTTCCTCCCGGACAGACGCCAGCTTATCTCAGCTAATATATGTGCTTGTCTCCAGAGAAGCCATCTGCACGGCTGAAGTGAAGTAGCTAACAGGCTTGTTGAGATTTCAGTGCCTTTAACTGTGTTTCTGAGGCAAGTAAGCCAGTTCCCCAGAAATCTGGTCTATATTGCCAGTGCACATTCCAGAGGCTGGAAGAGTCTAGAAAAACAGACATATCACCTTTCAGGCTGAAATCACTGGACACTGTGTCTGAAAGTCAGGTTTCCTTCCAGTCCTTAGGTTGTGAATGACGCACAGTTGGAGGAAGCATTATGAGATCACTAAGCACATTGAGGTCTGAAAATTTCAAAACATGTTTAGCCAGTGATCAATCAAACACTATATGTGCATGTTAAAGAAGAACAAGAAAGAAAAACCAAACCAAAACCAGCAGGCAGGAAGTAGAGGCTGAAGGATTAGAGGTTCAAGGTCAGCTTCAGCTTACTAAGGTGTTGAGGCCACACTAGGATACATGAGACTCTGTCTCAAAGGACAATAAAGCAAAATTCTGGAAGCTGTGAACCTTGTTTGCAAATCCCAGTTTTAATCCATTTCAACAATCATTTGATCTGAACTTCTGGAAGATGTCAATGATCAATTTTAAAATAAACATAACCATACTGTGGTCACTTTGGGGGGGCCTGTCCTCCTTCCCAGACTAGATGACCTGTAGTGGAGTGGTGACCTCAGCATGCATCCCCAGAGCCTGGCAGAGCATCTCGAATACACCGGCAACTTCAGAGCTCTCGGAGGAACGAACCAGCACCTGCGTGCGTGAGAACTGAAGAGCAAATGTGAAGTGGTTTGTGGAGCGCATGCGTGAGAACCGAAGTTATGTGCTGGAGGCTATTTCTGTTCTCACTGCCCTAAACAAGTTTGTTTGACCCCTCTGCACCGCCCCTGGCTGCGCTTGGTCACAGGAGGGCAGGAAATACCCCACGATGTATCCTTGCCCCTGGTTGGTTGTAGGTGTCCATTCTTGCCCCTGATTAGACTTGATGGGAAAGACCGTGGCCGCATGTGGTTGCCTTTTTAAAGCCTCTGCAAGGCATGCCTTGTGGTCATTTTCTAAAAGCCCAGAGATAGACCTGGCCAGAGAGTCCATCAATCTGGCCAGCATTTAGTGAAAGCTTTCTTCAAATTTGGCTTAAAATGTGGTAGTGGTCTTATTCTCAAACAGTGGGATTCACACGTGCGGATGCTGGCTCATTCCTCTGAGAACTCTGAAGATGCCAGTGTGGTCAAGGTCCTCTGCTGGGGATACGTACCAAGGTCACCTCTCACTGTGGGACACAGAGTCTGGAAAGAGGGACAGGGCCCCCAAAAGTGACTACAGAAATAGCTCATGAGGTTTTTCTTTCGGGACATCCAGAAGTGTCTGCTAGTGTACAGGCAGGGGTTGGGGACAATCTACCTGAGGAAGTGGTTTATAAACTAACGGTGTTGATTAATAAGCTTGAATTCTCATTGAGGTGATGGGGCCAAGAATACGCCAAGAATGTAGGATCTGGAGACCCTAAGATCCTCAAGAGCTGAAGATTCCAGAACTCAGACTGGGAAACAGTGAAAGAAGTCTTGAGACACAGGCAGAGATGACATAAAAGTATTTAACAGCTGAGTCATGAATATGAATTCATCAACACATAAACCCCAAAATTTAAAATATATGCCATTTTACCCTCTAAAGCTGGCTAGATTATAGATATTATCCAGTCTCCTCTTAAGAGATTTAAGGGATAGTACAAACTATTCATAGATTTGACTCTTTTTGCTCAATTATGTACCTGCAAACTAGATAAACAGTGCCCTGAATTCTGATAAAACTGTCTAATGATTTTCCACTGAATTGCTGGGCATTAAATAACGAGTCATCTCCAGAGCATGAGAATTCACTTCAACAGTATTTTGCAAGATGTTTTTCGCTCAACATTGGCTGAACTAACAATTGTGTTAGCAAAATTTCTTAGCCCTTATAATACTGTCTTAGATTTTTATCTATTCAATATTCCCATATTGACTAAATCCTGAAATTTGCACATTAGAATACCGTAATACTCTGCCATAATTGGCTGGGGGTTTCTAGCTGGCAGTTAAGGGCTGGGCTGGGAGCTTAGAATTTTGGCTCAGCTACTCAGCTTAACCTCTATGCGCTTCCATTTCTCTCATTTAGAAGATGGAGATCATTAGATCTATAGTCCCCAACTGAATCCACATACATTAGTGGGGCTGGCACTCTCTACCCATCTGCTCTCACTTTCAGGAATTAAATTAATTTGGTGAATGCCAAGCCAAGTGAGCACTGGGTAGGTTTTAGCAAAGCCTTACAAAGAACTCCATAGAGATGAGATTCACATTGGTTTCCAAAGCACCCTTATGGGTACAGGTTGCTCTTGAAGAAACCCTGACCAGCTCCCAAAGAGAGCATAGCCATCTTCTCGCTCAGTTTTTGCTGCACACCCTAGGAATCAGTCCAATAGAAGCCTGGGTGTTCACATGGGGCCCGGCGAGGAAAAGATCGAGAGAGCCCTGACGCAGTAGTTGGTCACAGCCTTGGAACACCCTGGGTACCACTGCCTCCATCTCATTACCGTGAGTTTTGAGATCATCATAGTTAGAGGACCTCCCTGGGGGGAGGGTTGGAGGTTTTGAGCTGGTCTGATTAATGAAGAACATTATCATAGCTATTATAGATAACTCTACATAATACACATAATTATATATAATAAATAACTTTAATAATCCCTGAGCAACCCTCTCCAGGGGCAAGGAGGAGCAGAATTCCAAGACATGGGTCACAAACAGGAAACAATTCTCTCATGGAGGAGACCATGGCACAGGATCTGCCAATCATCAGCCAATCAGAACAGACTCAGCATAGGAGGTAGGGAGGTGGTTTCAAAGTAAGGAAGAACTCCAATGTTTACACAGTACAGCCCAGGGAAACACCAAGTTGGATACTATCTTTGAAAGTTGTATTCATGGCTCTGAACTCCATCTTAAGGGAATGGAGAGCCGTGAGGACTTAAGAGATCTGTGCTGTTTCCGGCAAGGTTTTCTGAGAAACCATGAGAAGGAAGGACAGGCTGGAGGTTAGGCTGCCAGCTCTGATGCCTTCTCAGGAGGCCTGGCAGGGAGAGGAGATTTAATACATCTAATTCTCATGACCCTGCAACTGATTAGATGAGGCCCCCAAGGGGGGGGGCGAGTTAGATATGACTCCTAGGTTTCCCTCGTAGGACTTTAGCTTGATTATATCTAACCATCTGCCATTACCATAGGGAAATCAGGAGTCTAGATGCCTTTGGGGAGGCTAGCTGATCCATCTAGTTTAAGACATGCTCCCTTTGGCAAACCTAAGACATATCCAGGCAGAGATTCCATAGATGGTTAGAGATGAGAGTCCCACAGGGGAAACAGGCCTGGCTGGAGATGATGATATTGAAAACCTTATACACTTACCAGATGGAATTTCCCAGAAAGAGACTATGGACTCTATGGTCCAGAGTGATAAAGGGAAGGTAGACCATAGAGGAACAGCATGTAAGGCACAGGCAGCTGATGAGACGACACGGGGTTGGGAGTAGGAGACAGATGTGCTGTAACAGAAGGCAGGAGAGCACAGTTGCTGAGCCCTTCCCGTCCCTCCTTCTTTCTACCCTGTCTATTTTTATTTCCTGGACATTGCAGGACAATGCAGTCAGAGGCCTGGGTAAAAACTGCAGTCCACCAATGAATCCCACTGTCGATGTAGAAGACAGAACTGAGGCAGAGGGTGATCCTGTCACTGGGGCCTGTATTCTTAAGGTGTTTTCTTTAGGAGGTGTGGAGCTTTTGCAACAGCACTTTTCCACAGGCTCCCAGCTAGCTTCGTGTCTGCTTGTTGTCATGGTGACGGCAGCGGTTTGCTCATGCTTAGACTGTAGCCATAGTTGTGCGCTCCGCATCCTTCCCATACCTTCTTACTTTGGGCAGAGGAACGCCGCTCCTTGCAGCCCACTTAGGATGGATATTCAGTTGCATTTCAACACCTCCCAGCATTTCAATAAACATTTGGTTCCTAGATTGAATCCTTTTCGCTTAAAATACCAAGTGGTTTTCTCTTTTTCTTATTTAGTCTTAACTGATACAGAATCTTTAAGGAAGGAATTATTGATTGAAATAAGTTCTGCCGCGAGAGCAATAAGAAATAAAAATGTCCATTTGAGTTTGGCAGCTTAGTGTGAGGGTCATTTGGGTAGCAAAAAAAAAAAAAATCTCTGAATTATTGAAGCTGACGGGAATGTGTGCTGCAGCTTCTAGCCTATCTGCCTGCTTCCGACAGGATCGCAAAGCTCACCACTTCACGTGCCACTGTGTGGAGCTCTGAGTTTGGGAGGCTGGTGTTCTAATCCTAACCTTATCCCTGTTGAGGTGTTGAACACGGCGCAGTCGTGTTGCTTCCCATTTTAACAGATGTACAGCCAGACTCTGAATTGCACTGACTGCCTTCTAGCATTTTCTCCAAATTGGCTCCCTACACAGCTTCCTTAACTCCTCACGGCAAAGAAAACACCACATGGTGATGGTGGCAGCGACAGCCAGAGAGAGGAAAACCCAGCAAACTTAAAAGATGATACCAAATTATACTTCTAGAAAACACCGTCTCCCCGCACCTCATCACTGAGAACCTCCCCATACCTCATCACTGAGAACCTGCGGCGGGAGCTCCTTCCGACCTTCAGCCAATAGCCTTTAAGATACCAGCCCACTTGAGCATGATCTCCCAGCTCAGTTTTCCTCAGAAACAAGGAGGAAGCTCCCCATCCTCCTCATAATGCGTTCTGAGGGGCAGACTCAGAATTGCCCAGGTGCTTGGGTTACATGCTCTCCTACTACCTGGGGATGAAAGTATCTTGCCATGGAGTCTTACTGGGATTCTATTGCAAATTAAAAGTGGGTTCAAACATGTGATCAGATTGCATAGAAATATTGCCACATGCCTGTATTCACAAACATACATGTACCTCTGTCAAACATTAAAGTCTGTAGTTCAATAAACAGCATTATCCCAAAGCCAATCTCCAAGTTCTGATTCTATATTATGGTTACATTAGACTTCTGCTGGGGTAAGCTAGGCAAAGAATTCTAGAGAGTCTTGGTATTATTTCACAACTCCACATGTTTAAAATTATTTCAAAGCAAGAACTGTAAAAATGAGTTAAAGGGAGACAAATTTTATTCCCCTGAGATAAGATGACCTATGAATATCAACAATGAAGTCGTGTTGCCTCAATGTATGATCTGAATCTATTTGAGCCATTAGACTTTACCTCTGACACACTAAGGAAGTAGGTGAAAGTGCTCTATAGGAGCAATCAAGGACATACAGAGCGTGCTTTGCCAGCCAGCCTCCATCAGTCTCCATCATCCTTCTCGATTGTTCGTTAGAAGGTAACTCGGTGGAGCCGTCATTAAGCTCCCTGGCCCACATCTGTCTGTTCAAACCTGCGTTTGAACCCCCAGGTGATTTTTTTCATTTCATTTTATGTAGTTTTATCTCTAGATTTTCTTTTCATTTCTGTTTCGATTTTCTATATTTTATTGTTATTTCTGTCTTGTTCATACATTAAAAAACAAAACAACAACAACAAAAAAAACCCAAAAACCTCCCCTCCCCGTCTTATTTCAGTCCTTTGGATAGCTTTGCAGCAATTGTTTAGAAGTTTTGTCTAGTAAGCTCACCATCTGGTCTTTCTCAGAGACAGTTTCTCTGTATTTTTTTTTATTTTAAATAAGACATTGTTTCTGGTTTCTATGTCTTCAGATTTTTGTTGTTGAAAATGGGACTTCTGCATCTTTGTAACTCTAGAGGTACAATTTTCTGCCTTTGGTTTTTTATTTTTAAGTGTTTTATTTTTTCCTCTTCTTCTTTTTTCTTTTTTAAATTGGAGTAGACCATCTAGCATTAGCCTGAGATGATATTTGCAACTCTAGAGGTCTGATTTTCTGTCTTTGATTTTTTTACTTTTAGTCTTTATATGTTTTACTCTCCTTCTTCTTCTTCTTCTTCTTCTTCTTCTTCTTCTTCTTCTTCTTCTTCTTCTTCTTCTTCTTCTTCTTCTTCTTCTTCTTCCTCTTCTTCTCCTCCTTCACCTCTTCCTCCTCCTTCTTCTCCTCCTCCTCTTTTTTCTACTCCTTCTCCTCCTCCTCCTCTTCCTTCTTCTTCATCGTTGTCTCTTCCTTCTCCTCATCTTCTTCCTTTTTTCTTCCTGGTGTAGACCATCCAACATTAGATTGAGATACAAACTTAGATCCACCCAAGTCCTTTCTGAGCCCGAGATCTTCTCTGGAATTCATGGTAACTTTCTAAATTCTCTCACAAATGTGATTACCTTTCAATGGCTGCTAAGTCCTTATGTTTCCAGCTTCCAAACAGAGATGAGAGAGAAACAGAGTCTGGGGGTGGGGTGGACACACAACTGGGCACAGGGAAAGACATGATTCCTCTAAGTCTCTTGAAAGTCACTTTAATCAGAGAGGTGAGACCCTTTCAATAGCAGTGAAGGTTATAGAAAGGTTGTTTCTCTTGGGTCTGCATGTGTACAGATGGAAATCTCAATCGTCAATCAGAACAGAAGCTCTTGATACTGGAGAACAGGATCATCATCATCTGTTTGGTCTCCCACAGCTACATGTAGGCTGCTGTAGAATATGTGCACAGTTGCTTAACCTGAGTCTCACAGGTAGGGATGAGTGTGCATGCTAAGAGTTGATATTAACTGTGAGTTACCATCCATCCCATGGATGTTAAAAGTCTTCAAACAGGTTCTAGTGTTCCAAAATATTTATATCAGGTAGGTCCCTTCAGGCATGGAAATAGGCTCATGGGGCTTTTTCCTTTTCCATCCACCCAGAATTCTTTACTGATTAGTGGTTTACTAACTCTTTGACATAGAGTTACAAAGATGTTTGAGATGTGGGTTCTGTCTCACCAAAGACTGGAGCAATGGCCCATTAACAGCGTTTGCTGCTCTCATAGAAGACCACGGTTCAGTTCCCAGCACCCACATGGAACATCTCACAATGACAACAGCATACTGTGATTACTAGGAGATGGTGGACACAGGACATGTGATTTTCTGTTGGGTTCCAGTTTAGTGATGAGACAGATGGCAGGAACCATCTATATTTTCACATAGATTTAAGCTATCAAAGAGAGTTGGGATTTTATGACTCAATCTACATAAATGTCAGAATCTTCAAGATATAGCTTTAATGCTACCCTAAAAAGTGTCTATCTTATCTATGAGTAAAATGGAGAGAGAGAGAGAGAGAGAGAGAGAGAGAGAGAGAGAGAGAGAGAGAGAAGCTTTGCCAGTATTATTCAGATGGAATTGTTGGAAAGATAGAAAGGCTGGAAGAGTGAACTTGTCTGGGCATCTGTTGGTCAGTGGTCTGGGCAAAGTATGTATGGCCGAAACCAGGGCAGTGGAGATGTTAGAAGAGGCTGTATGGTAAGGACCTTTAAAAATACAGAGTGAGCCATGAGACTACTTCTAACTTAAGAGTGATGTCAATTGGTGGCTTCCAGGAGAGGGGGAGACAGTTTTCCTTAAGGGTGTGGCCCCTGAGAGTTTGATCATGCTCCAATGGATGGTCCCATACCTATGAGTATTGGACTTAGTGGGCTATTTAAAAAAATAAAAACAAAAGATACCAAGTTGGACAGGGGTTGGAATTAAGGGGGTAGATCTGGGAGGAGTTAGAGGGACGCATGAGCAGTAAATATGATCAAAATGCATGTATGGAATTCTCAAAGAATTAATAAAAATATTCTATTAAAATAATATAAAAATTGTAAGTCCCAAGTGCCTATTAACCTCAGCTAAAATTGAAAACAGTTCACCATGGTGTTTTATGAGAATCTCTATAAAAAAAATAGATCACACTGTTGACATGAGCACTTTAAAAAATTAAGTGTGTTATTTATTGCCCTGCTCAGCAAAACAAGGATGAAAAATTTATAGAATATTTGCATCCTAGCTACCACAGGACTATAACAAAAATATCAATTCAGATGGGGCAAAGATGCCAAGTAAGATTAAGATGCTCATGTTTTGAAACATGAACTATGGCTCCTTTCTCTGTGGTTGAGACCTACAAGGGAAAGAGCTCGGGGAAGACACACAACTGTTTGTGAAGTTGTGACTTAATCTCTCAAAACCCTGAGCTTTACAGGCTTCTAGAGATCCCAGAGGATAGAAAGCTTGTTCTTGAGAGAAGCTGTTTACTTAAATCAGAAATGTGTTTGGTACGGAAAGCAAATTTACTTGTGTAAATTGTGGGTGAGCTCTGGGATTGTGTTAAGTAAGCCGCTACTCAGAGCATCATGGGAGACAGAAAGCAGCGGACAGCTTGCTCTAGTTGGTTTTCCTTGCAAAAGGCTTGGGATTAAAGCAAACCTTTGATGAATTCTGAACCAAACAAGTGACAAAGCTTTGTGTTTTTGTGGGACCCTCACCCCTTATTCTCAAAGGGGCAAGAGGAAATTTCCTAGCAGAATGTTTTCCCAGGAAGATAGTGGCCTTCCCCTCTCACACCCAGGAGATTCTGAGCACAAGGTCACTTAGCTCAGCCCAGCCAGCCACCTGGTACAGGCTGATAAAGATGGCCTAACTCAAGAACAGTGGCCTCTCTAAAAACAAGGAAAAAGCTGATTTAACAGAATGGGAGACAGCAAAAGTCCTTGTACCCATGCCAAAGCATCTTCAAAGATTCTCTTTGTAGTTATGCCTTTAAAGGCTTACCCCACAGAGGAGATACAACTCCTCTCTACCTTGTTGTAACGGGGATGGAGATGAGTTCCAAACATGTTTGTAGTATGCTGATTAAACCTTGATTATTACAGTCTGGGCCTCTCTGGTGGTCTCTCTCTGGGGGTCGTAATCTGGGTACAACACTTTCTTACGTTACGGGAAAGTCAGGACCTGGTGATTGGCTTGGGAGTATGAGCTGTGGTTTGAATGCCACCGTAGGCTCATGGGGGACAATATGGTGGTCCCTAGCTGGTGGTACTGTTTGGGAAGGTCATAGAACCTTTAGGAGGTGAAGACTTGCCAGAGAAAGTGGGCCAGTAGGGGTGGAACTTGAAGTTTTGTAGTCTGACCTCATTTCGTGTCCACTCTCGGCTTCCTGATTGCAGAGGTGATGTGAGCAGCTGGTACCCTGCCCTCACTACCACACCTTCCTTGCTATGGTGGAACGTAGTCCCTGGAGCCAAGATAGAACCTTGATTCCTTCGTGCCAGGTATTTTATGACTCCCGCAAAACTACTAATAGAGTGAACAAGAAAAACTCTGCAGGATCAATGTCCACGATACCCACGAGGCAGGCATGGAGCTACTCAGGGAGGCAGAGTGTCCTGGAGGAGAAGATCCAGTTTGTAAGGAAGACAGTGAGGCTGATATTAAACGTGAAGATACGGGTGTAGGTATAGGACATCCGAACATGAGCAATCCCAACGTGTAAATCTGAGCTAACTGTGAACTATCTAGTTGATAGTCACTGTCAGTTAGAACAGGGAGCTTTGTAATAGAATTTGACCCAAGAACATTTAACTGTTTCTTAATGCCTTAGTAATTTTCTCAGAAATTACTAATTAGAATGGGATTTATTGACTTAGGAAAGGAATGAGGGTTCACGGTGGGGAGCAGAGGTAGACACCAGCCACATCGTTGACGTTGACTGACCAACAGGGCGCCTCCATTTTGCCCTCACCAGGGTCCAGGGCATGATGTGTAGTTGATAACTGTTTTTTTTTTTGAAGGAACAAATAGTTAACTAGTCCCACACCCCACAGCTTTCCCTGAATCCACCACTATGACAAGGCGACACTGAAAATGCACAGAACAGAAGCCTCTCCACCCTCCGCCGTTTTTTTCCAGTCTAGAGTGGGTCCAGGGACTTCTTGGGCTTGGTAAGATATCAATTCCTGACATTTGCACAGTTCACCAGTGCCATAATTCTGGAAAAGGGGAAAGGAATGAGCCTGGGGAAGGAGGGATAGATGGGGGGGAAGGAGGGATAGATGGGCGGAAGGAGGGGTAGATGGGGGAAGGAGGGGTAGATGGGGGAAGGAGGCATAGATGGGGGAAGGAAGGATAGATGGGGGAAGGAGGGATAGATGGGGGAAGGAGGGATAGATGGGGGAAGGAGGAATAGATGGGGGAAGGAGGGATAGAGGGGGGAAGGAGGGATAGAGGGGGGAAGGAGGGATAGAGGGGGGAAGGAGGGATAGATGGGGGAAGGAGGGATAGATGGGGGAAGGAGGGATAGATGGGGGAAGGAGGGATAGATGGGGGAAGGAGGGATAGATGGGGGAAGGAGGGATAGATGGGGGAAGGAGGGATAGATGGGGGAAGGAGGGATAGATGGGGGAAGGAGGGATAGATGGGGAGCGAGAAGGGGCCGTAGTTGCCAGGCTACCTCCCCTCCACTTTTCATGGTGTTGATCTAGCTCCGGCTTCAGGCACTGCTTCAGGTACTTTTAAAGATGAAAAACAAACAACAACAACAACAAAAAAGCAAAAAACCCAAAGCCCCGAACAAAACAAAGCCCTTGTCATTCTTGTTCACACTTGCTTCTGAGACTCCCTCGGGGACACAAACAGTCTGAGGCCTGCCTCCCACCACCTCTCAGCTTCTGTTACCTGGCAGTGTGAATCTTGGTGAGTAAGCAGCCCTGTGAGGAGCCAGGGAACAGCCTGCTTCTAGCCGAGGTTCTGAAGCCTCTCAGGGGACTACCAAGATCCCGGGGCTGAAAGTGGTATAACATCTCTGCAGGAGGGAGGATGTGGAGGTGGAGAAGAGGTGGGGGAGCCAAACCTCTGCTCAGTAACAATTCTAACAGCGACCCCCAGGGCAGCCGGAGTGGAAGAAGTGACAACCTGGGTGGGGACGTGGTCGTCACACGCCACTCTGGGTTTGGTCATCACTTACCCCTGTGTTCCAGCTTCTTTTCTCCTTAAGTCATTGTTGGCTTCTGTGTTGAATGGCAGAAAGCTTAAACCTGTCTCTGGAGCACCACCATTTGGAGACAGAGGGGGGAAATTTCTGGAATAACCTTTCGGCTGATGCCTGTGTGTAGCCTTGGCATCAGCAATCCTATGACAAGGGACTGGACAGTGTTGGACACGCCTACGGTGTGGAAGCTTGTAAAATCATCCTGTCCAGTGGGGTGATTAACACAAGCACATTGGGGCAAGCGGTGGGCTTCTGAGCTGGCAGGGCAGGAGCGTCACTTACAGATCTCTTCTTGGCAGCTGCCTCGTCTGATGGTAAATTTTAGTAACTCTTTGCACTGTGCACTGGAGGTTGAACTGGGTTCATCTGTTGGTTCTGAAGTGTCAACCGGTCCCTCTCCTAACAGCTTTGGTCCAAGAGTTCCTGAGTCCTGTCTTAGAGAGCTGGATAAAGGCTCTGCCAGGTTTCTTCTCTTTCCCCAAACCCTAGTGGATTTATCACCTGAGTTAAAATTATCGTCTCCTAACACAGACCCCAGAGACTTAAGCTGTTTAAACATCAGCCAAAGCCAACAGACTTCATTTCAACGGAGGAATGAGTGTTAATGCTGGAAATCCGCCACTCTAAGAATGACCAGGAAGCCGGGTGGTGGTGGTGCATGCCTTTAATCCCAGCACTTGGGAGGCAGAGGCAGAGGCAGGCAGATCTCTGTGAGTTCAAGACCAGCCTGGTCTACAAGAGCTAGTTTCAGGACAGGCTCCAAAGCTACAGAGAAACCCTGTCTTGAAAAATCAAAAAAGAAAAGAAAAGACTCAGTCAAAGATCCGACTGGATCAGAATGGATGAGTCCACACTCTTCCGCTGTCAATCCCCTTCTGTGTTCCATCAGTGAGGGATATGGCAACTATTTATCCATCTCTTAACTTACTGGACTATGAACAGGGAAAGCCAGCAACTCCATTTTCCACTGGAAAATGCCCAAGGATTGGTTAGCAACAGAAGGATTTACGGGAAAATAAATGAACAGTTTGATGAGATTTCAGGGTGTGTATGGGGAGAGTCAAGGAACAGGAAGCCTCTTAGCTGCTGCTAAGGCCTTGAATATTCTCTATCCCAAAACAGGATTGAAGAGTAGATCCCCACTTGATGCGTGGTCTTTTCCTAGGACAATTACATCCTAGGGGTTCTCAAAAAAAAGACAAAAACAAACAAACAAACAAAAAACGGGTATTTAACTGGTTTGAGGTGTTTTTATCTTGAAGTGGAAGGAGTGGGATACATTCGTAATTAATCATTGTCATTGATACTACCATCACTTGTGTGTTGGGGATATTATTTTCAGGTGTGTGACTTGTGTTTATGATGCATCTGTTTATCTCCATGCAACTGTGTTACTATGCCTGTCTAAAACACCTGACGGTTCTAATAAAGAAGTGAATGGCCAATAGCAAGGCAGAAGCAAGGATAGGCAGGGCTGACAGGCAGAGTATAAATAGAAAGAGATCCGAGGAAAAGGAGGAACAAGAGAGAGGGAGAGGAGGATGTCAAGGGCCAGTCACCCACGGAGTAAGATTGAAAGTAAGATAGACAGAAGTAAGAAAAGGAAAAAGCCCAGAAGCAGAAGGTAGTTGGGATAATTTAAGATGAGAAAACCCGGCAAGAAACAAGCCAAGCTAAGGCTAGGCATCCATAGCTAAGAGTAAGCCTCAGTGTACGATTTATTTGGGAGCTGGGTGGTGGGCCCCTCAAAAAGACAAAAGAGTAAAACAGTATACAACAGTTGTGGAGAGAAATGTGACTGGCATTAGCCCCTAGTATCTGAGAGGTAGCCTCTAGCTCAGTGGAGTTTCCTGAGAAATAAAGGTATTATTATTCATGGTGGGCACCTAAGACTATGCCTGAATGTATGTATGCCTACCTATGGGATGATTCAGGATGGGGGCTGGCTAGGCCAGAAAGGTTAATTACATGATTCAAAGGTTGCCACTTTTGCCATGTGACATTGGCTCAACCCCTCCGATCCGGGATCTAAAGACTGTTGTGAAATATTTGTTCACACTGTGAAGATGTGTCTCTGTCTAAGGAGCCTTCTGATTGGTTTAATAAATAGTTGAATGGCCAATAGCTAGGCAGGAGAGAATAGCCGGGACATCCGGGGAAAGAGAGGACCTGAGAGGGAAGAAGAATTTAGGCGTGCTGGAGATGCCAGAAGGATGCAGGGCAGGTCAGACATGCCGTACTAAGAAGAGGTAACCGAGCCACGTGACAGAACATAGATTTTTAAAATGTGGGTTAGTTAAGTTACAAGAGCTATTTGGGGACAAGCCTAAGCAAAGGTCGAGTTTTCATAATTAATAATAACCTTCTTGTCGTTATTTGAGGGCTGGCAGTCCAAAGACAGTTGAACAAGAAAGCATGCTGCAATAACATACCTGGTATATCTGTCAATCATGCTGTGAATAACAAAAGCTGAAAGCGGGCTTCAGCTTCCTGGTAGCGGTGCCAGGAGGGTGATGGGCCCTGGGGTCACAGACCCTCTACCCATGTGACCCTTTCAGGTCTTGCCCTGTTGATCTTGGTTTGTGTCCTTCATAGAAGAGTCACAATACAAGTGTACCACTCTCTTGCATTTCCTGAGGTGTTCAAAGGGATTATTGAACCCAAGGAGGCAGGAAGAACTTTCAAATATATCGGGTTGGTTAGAAAGGGCAAGTGGCTCGGAGGTCCTGGAACTCAGCAGGTGACATCTGGGGTGAGAGGAGATTTGTTGGAGCTGTGACCTGAAACTGTCAGCGTCTCTGCTAATACTAAGGAGGTAGGGTCGGAATAGCGTGCAGTAGACCGCTGTTACCTGTCACCGCTACTGCCGTGTTATCAGCATTGCTTTATTGCTTTATTGGATTCTTGCCTCGGGGCACTGGGCAGGTACAGTAGGACTCCCCCAGGTTTAAACAGTACACTCAAAAATGCAAAGAAAATGCCACCCACACAATGGGTTTTATTTGCCTCACACTTGTTCTCAGCCATTGAATGGCGTGAGAAGAACGAATGGAACCTGAGCTTGGTCATTTTTAGTATGGGAGTCACTTTCAATAAACACATTCCCTTACCACTCTGGCTCTTCAGAGCATACTATCAGCCTTTCAGATTTTCTGCTTTTACCTCTGGTCCATTTATTTTGGTGTAGAATCATAGCCTAACTACTTGCTATACAGTGGCAGAACAGAGGACTCAAATCCATGGAGACCTAAGCAAGAGTGGATCATGCCCTTCCTGATGGAGCTTCCTCTGCCTTTGTAGTCATGGCTGCACAAAGACACAAGTCCATGGGTCTAGCAGATGTGCTCTCTGAGTTATGAACCTCCACTTCCCTACCACACATCAACTCTCCAAAGCATTCGAGTAGTTTCCACAGATTCCTCCAGTCCACTTCCAGGGCCCCTGTAGGCTTCTTACTGGCTCTTACTTGAGTTCATCCAACTCAACACACAGCTGGATACACATTGTAGGGCCTGTAGCCTGGGTTCCACTTGTTTGGATACACCTTCCAGACACAGCTGGGTATAGGAAGAAATGAGAAGAACGTGAGCCCCAGACTGCATTTGTAACTGTGTGACTTTGGGTGCATTGTGAATATTCTGGTTCAGCTCTAAAACCGGCAACCACGGGAGTGTCAGGCTCTTGTGATGATGGGCAGGGACCTATCCGTGTGCTCTGTGGTTCTTGATACATATTATCAGTCCTGATGTTCATGGACACAGGGTGTGCCAAGGCCTGACTCTATACTCAATCTACAAACTTCTCTTTTGTCTCCTTACTTAAACACAGGGAAACTTCTAGAACCCCTACACTCTGCCTGCCAGTCAAGTCGTGGGAACGCAGGAGCAGTGTTGCCTCCCTGTTCTGGGCGTGGCCTCTGTTAAAGTTGCACCACCCAGAACACAGTCTACATGTGGCATGCAGAAATTCTATAAGTTTCCCTATAGACTCAAATTTATTGTTATCAGTGGAGGTGGTAGTGGAGGAGGCGGCAGTGTGTGTATAGCCTTGGGTACAGTAGCAGAGGCTAGAGGATGTGGAGTCAACTCTCTCTTTCTACCTTTAGGTGGGTTCTAGGGACTGAAGTCAGGTTGCTAGGCTTGTGTGGCGAGCCCCTTCACCCCCTGCACCACCACCTTGCCGGTCCTTGTGATGAACTAGAAAAGAGTTTGTTTTTCACTGAGATGTGCCATATTAAATTCACATCAGGTTCCAAAGATGGAGACGAAGGAAAAGAATAAAGACCTTGTGTTTAGATGACTGCATGATGAAATGATTTTGGATATATTGGGTGTTACTGAAATCAGTGTCTTTCATTATATTCTGGTGGCTTGTACTTGATTTTGTTGGTGGCGATGGCTTTCTTTGGTTATTTGTCCTGATGTGTTGGTGTTCCGGGTAGTCAAAGTGTTTGACTTAGAGCTCTCATCTTGAATAAAGGGAAATACAAAGATGAAAACCCATAAAGAAGAAAACAGCTACAGATGCAAACATGGCTAGATTGACACAGTTCAGCAGACGATCTCAAGCCACATCAAGGACCAGCCATTTTCATTCATTTCTCTCTGGGGCGCATTGCAGCTACAATCCCCACCTAAGAGAAACCAAGAGTGACAACATTTGACCCATTGCTGATAAAGCCAAGAAGCCATTGATGGACAGACCAGTGAAAGCCTGGAGTGGCCTTGAGCAACTACACTATCCAGTAAAGGCCTTTCCACTGAAGGTAAAAGCTCACCAGCCCAATGAGGGCACCTGGCATTGACCCAGACAAAGGCTGCTGAAGTGACACAGAGGCACAAGCATCAAGCATGCCCCTCCATCATGGTGAGCCCCATGAGGACCCACAGGGCCTCGCTAAAGTCACCCACTGGGGATTGGCTAGCAACATCACCAGGGCATCTACTGGGATGGTGGGACCACAGCTGCTTACTGGACCATGCCCTAGTTTGGGCCATATGGCCTGAGACACTCCCTGTGTCTCCCTATGTAGACTTATCATTATGCCTCATTAGTGAAGTGATCTAAGGGTATGCCTGCATCCAGAAGTCTTGAGATCAACTAATCTAATAACACATAAAGGCCACAGAGGAAGCAGCCCAAGGTCTGGTCATGGTTGGGTTCCCCAGGAAAGGACTGGTGACTCATGTCAGAGCCACAGGGTGGTTCTCTACACACATGGCTGGGCTTAGTTCATCCCTGACTTCCTCCTGCTTTGCCAGCCTCTGTTTAAAAAACATAAAAGCAAAATACACATTTCCCCCTCTTTCTTACAGACAAGGATCACTTGTTTGTTTTACTCTCAAGATACAGCTGTTGGGAAAAGTTAGAGTTATGTATATGGTTCATATAAAGTTCCTATAGGACAGCATCTTAGAAACACATAGCAGCTTCAACCAAACTGTGCTCAGAGCAGACTGCTCCCAGGGTCTCACCCAGTCTTCCCTCCCCAGCTCTGCCCTCCGCTGGGACTCCCCCTCCTCTCTCTCCATTCTCTCACTCATTTATGACTGTTGGCATTGGAAGGGTAAACTTCTTACTTCATCTTCGTGTCTCCTGTGAACTTTATATTCTCTTTCTTCCCTAGAGTTCTCAGGTGCAATCATGATGGTGGAAAAGGAGCCCCTCTATCCAGGAAAGACAGTCTGTGGCCTCATCACAGTGGGGCATGCTCTTGAAAAGTATTTTGACTCTCTTTCCTTCTCAATAAAGTTTAGTCTGAAGGCTCTTACTTCTCTGTCCTAAGTCATACTTAAAATATAAAAAGCTACATATAACTACCCATCTTTTGGACTATCATTTATAATAAACTTGATTATCCAGAATAGAAAAGATTATCTCTGGCTGAATGGGGTGGATATGAGAGAGAGAGAGAGAGAGAGAGAGAGAGAGAGAGAGAGAGAGAGAGAAACATTTTATATCCCAAACATGAATATCCATCATATGAGTTATTTAATATAACTCTCAACAATATAAAAGCCACAGAAATAAGTGCAATTAGCTTTACTTTATATATAAAGAAATGAGATGGAGGAATGTTAATAGCAAAACAAAAGTTAGTGACTTAACTTTTTGGACTCTTCAAAAACTTCATTTCTTTATGTGGTGATTCTGTCTGCACTTGGCACCATTCTAGGACAAGTGTGGAATGATCTCTGACTTCACAGGGCTCATTTTCTAACAGGAGGTGAGATGAGCAATGCCATAAGGTGATGTGAGTATAATAAGAATAACGAACCTAGAAGATTCACACCCTAATCCCCAAACCTGTGAACACATCACAGTAGAGCCCAAGAAGGACTTTGAAGATGCGGTGACACTTACAACCTGGTTATCTGGAGAGGAACTAGCCCAGTATCACCTCATGGGCCCGCAAAGACCAGGCAAGGAAAGCAGAAGTGTCCGTTGGAGAGAAGACAGGGCAGTGTGACACATGAAAGGTACCAGACCCACTGTTGGGAGCTTAGAAGACAGAGGCCTAGGGTATGAACAACTCTCAGAAGCTAAGAAAGCCAGCAAGAGGCTCAGTCCTTAAGCACAGGGAGCTGTATTTTGCCAACAACCTGCATGGCTGTCTTAGTTAGGGTTTCTATTGCTGTGAAGAGACATCATGACCATGGTAACTCTTACAAGTGAAAACACTTTAATTGGGTGGCTTATAATTTCAGAGGATTAATCCATCACTGCCATGGCAGGACATGGTGGTGTGCAGGCAGAGAAGGGGCTGAGAGTCCTATATTTTGACCCACAGGAAACAGGAAGACAATGTCACAATGTCTGTGACATTGGATTTAGCTTGAGCATCGGAGACCTCAGAGCCCACTCTCACAGTGACACACTTCCTCCAACAAGGCCACCCTCCTAATAGTGCCACACCCTGTGAACTTATGGGGGCCGGTTACATTCAAACTACTACAATGGCCAAGAACACAGACCCTTCCCTAGAGCCTGCAGGAATAAACACAACCCTGTCAAAACCTTGACTTTGGCTTTAGGAGACTTTCTAGAAAAGTCAGATGAGCCCATCAGACTTCGGACCTACAGAAAGGCAAGATGGTAAGTCGGTAGTCTTTTAAGCTACCAAGCTTTGGGGATTTCTGTTGACAGCAAATGGAAGTGAATACATCAGTGTGTATAAGACACAACTGATTCAGGTGACATACGTCCAGGAAAAGAAACCACCCTAAATCCTTAAAACCGAGATTTACGCACAGGACTGGTGAGAACACCACAGAAGGGCTGGAGGACCTAACGGGAGGTAGTGTCTAGTGCTGCGCACTCAAAGCGTCCCTAGCTCCCAGCCTCAATGCTTCCAAGAGGCTTTCAGAACCCATGGTCTGCGACTCTGAATTACCTCCTCTGAACGTGGAATACATGTCCCCACTCAGTGTGACTTGTGGGACAGAGTGATGAGCTCGTGCTGAAGCCGGGCTCCTGAGACCTTGCATATTCCACCTGAACCCTCTCCCAGGTCTGTGGTCACCAGGAGAACACCCTGGTGAACCTAGAAGGAAGACAGAGTCCAGCTGCGGTAGTGAAAAACAGCCTAGATAACCATCAGCTAGCCTGCAGGCTGCAGAGTCACTCAGCAAACTGGGAACAGACCCCAGCTGGACAAGTAATAAACGTTCATGCTTTGGTTTGCTGTCAAAGTTACACAGAACTATTTCAAAAACAAGTAATCGTGCACCTGGAAATTATTATCTACTACTGATTTGGAGGGTAAAAGGTGGAGGCATAGCCCAGAGATCAGGAAGCTGCTAGAACCCCAAGTCGAGACCCACAACCTAGTGTTTGTTTACCATCGTCTAGTTGAGACCTGTTACCATGACCAAAGATGTTGGATTCACTGTGGCTGGTGCTGTTGGGAACTCTGTTTCCCCAAAGTCAGCAAGCTATCCCCCTGCCCGAGTGGATCCCACGGCAGCTATTCTGGTTTCTAACTAACGAGAATAAGGTGTAGTATGGAAAGCCGCGATGAATTCAGTCATGGTCTGGATAGCAGCAGCTTGATTGTCTCCCAAGCCTTCAGACATGCAGGGGTCAGCTAACACCTAACTCATGTACTGTTCTAATGTGCTGGGGAGAAAGTTGGCCTCTGTTTATCAAGCTTCTTTCTGAGCAGTTGAGTGTCTGGCCCCGAGTTCTTTCACATGTGAATATCGCCTCTTTACTGCGTCCAGTTGGGACGCTGAACCCTGCCATGGTCCCTTCAGACTCCAAAGGGCCACGACCAAGCCTGTGTTTACAGCAGCTTTAATGGAATGTTCTGGCAACTGAGGAAGAGTGGCAGTACAAAAGACAACCAAAGTGGAGCTTCATGTTCACACACACACACACACACACACACACGCGCACGCACACACATATCCCACACGTATTTACAGGCACACACATCAATAAAACAAGCACAAGGAATTTCAAAAGACAAAAATAAATATAAAGAAACTGCACTTGGATACATCATAGCAAAACCATAGAAGACACAAGGTAAGACACATAGAAGCAGATTAGAGAGGAAACAATGGTTATATTTTCAAAAGACAAATGTGGGAAGACTGACAAGGGTTTCTCAAGAGAAACAATGAAAAACAATAACAACAACAAAACAAAAACAAACTCACCACCAGCAGACCCAAACCAAAAGAAATGCCATAGAGAAGACAAGCATTAGGGAATGCGGCTCTTCTCCAGAGAAAGCCAATGCTCTCCATTCGAACTTTACAGGCGCTGGTTACAGCCCTATTTCTGTAACTGAATGTGTTTGTCAAAACTCACAGGACTATACACAAAAAAGATACATTTTACTTCAGCTTTTGTAAAAGAAAGATTAAAATAAGTTGACCAATATTTGTAAACCTGTTTCTGGATCTTTCTTCTTGATTGCTCACCTCTGTGTCTACTCTCTGTCAATAACACAACGTGTCCAACACTAACTCGGGAGGAAGTCTTGAGATCCTGTAGTGTAGTGTAGTGTAGTGTAGTGTAGTGTAAGCCTGCTCTTTTTCAGAATCAGTTCTAGCTATTTTATATTTTATATATATTTTATATCATTCCTGTCTATATATGCATTTTGATGATTTCTATAGAAATCTGATAATACAGAGTGCACATATTCTATGAATCAATTTTGGAAAATAGACATATTAAATAAACCTATCTTTCTATATATAGAGATAATATATTTTCCAATTCATATGTTTCCCTTGATATCCCTCAATGTGCGTATTTCTTTATGAAATAAGGTCTCTTGCTACATAGCCCATTTTGACCTTGACCACCCCATCCTCTGCCTCACAAGTGCTGGGGTCACCACCAAACCTGGATCTGAACAATTATTTTAAATAATTATAAATAAATTACTTATATGTCCATCAGTTGGATATTTTAAGTAGAATATTACACCTACATCCCAAATGATGAGCTGCCATCTAACCACATGTGAATGGTTAAGTGAAGCCAAATAACAAGAACAAAAATTATTTCCTTGGTAGCTTACGAAAAGGCCTTTAATTGTCATAAAAATGGAGAAAGCTCCCCCCCAATTGATCATCATTAATCAGAGAAGAAGAGGAGCTCCAGTACTGACAGAGAAATTGCAGAAAGTTCAAGTGCAGTCTCCCATCACTTCTAGTACAGATATTACCCAGTGCCACCGTGATCAATACTAAGTAAATGTCAGGAAAGCCCTGAGGCTTCTAAACAACGGCCACCAATTCAGAAACAGGCAGACTTACGGTGGATCTGAACAGTAGATAATACAACACACATAATCAGTCTGCTGAGTTAGACAATCCAGCTGATGGGAAGCAAAGGACACACTGAGAATTGTCAAAAGGGGGGTGCAGTAAATGTTCTGTAAGCGAAAGACAGATCGATGTCTGCTGAAGGGCTGGGTCTGCATCCAAGAAAACACACCCAGACCAGCAGGTACTGGTATTTTGCCTGCTTGAGTTACTTAACATGGAAGGATTCGTTAAATGTCCACCCAGAACAAAAAGTCACCAAAAGGAAGAGCAGGATGGCCTCCAAATTCTCCGTGGAGACATTTATTTACAGAAGAGAGTGGAACAAAACACAGGCGTTCCTGAGGCTGAGGGTATGACTCAAGGATGCTTGGGACAACTGGTATTGTCAACTGTGGACAAAGGCAACAGCCAATCATCTTCAAACATGGACATTTCCTATTTCACAACAATACCACAGTATGATCCATTTCATTCCAGAAAACCTATGTATATGTGACATTGATGTTTGCAAATATCCAGAAATACAGGCACTAAAAAGGTCTGAAAATCTCAACAGAAAAAGTCATCTCTAAGCAATGAAATTATAACTTTCAACCTTTGCATTTCTCTATGGTCATTTTAAAAACTTTCCTGGGAATGTCTTCAGCTTTTCTGCAAAGACAGGACCAGGATTATTAAAGCTTTGGTTCTGAGGTGTGGAGGGCCGGACCACATTCTCCATTGCTTCTAGAAACAAAGGTAGAGATTGACCTCTGTGACCTCAAGGTGTGGCGGTACACGCCTTTAGTCCTGATGCCTGGGCGGCAGAGGCAGATTGACCTCTGCAACCTCAAGGCGTGGTAGTACACGCCTTTGGTCCCGATGCCTGGGAGGCAGAGACAGGCAGACCTCTGTGAGTTCAAGGTGATGTAGCACACACCTTTAATCCCAGCGCATGTGCTTGTTAACTCTCTACCGCTGCGTCCCTGCCTACTCCCGAGGCATCATCTGGGATCCAGCGGACCAATCCAAGAGTGACACGTCAGAAGCGAGGACTGTTTCCTTTATAAGGGCTGGGTTCCCCTAATTCTGGGTCTCCGCCATGTTGGCTGATGCTCGCTCTCCCAAGGGGCATTAAAGCTTTACTGCAGAAGTATCCTAAGTGCCCCGCGTCGTTCTTGCTGGCGAGAAGGTAGCGCGGGACACTGAGGGGAATTATTTATAGAAGGAGTGAAATGGTTGTTTTCACAGGTAAATGGGGGGGGGGGCAGGAAGAACACAGAAAGTGGATCCATTAAAATGGGAGCTAGAGGAATTGCATGAGGGGAGCAGCTCAGGAGGATGGCGGGAAGCAGGACTCTGTGTGTGAGAGTTCTCTAGGAAGAATCTGAAGTGTGCAAAGTCCTAGTCAGGAGGCTGGGAAGAAGGAACCGCTGCCTTTGGCACCAGCAAAGGCATTTGATGGTGGAGAGACCGGTGGGGCAGGCCGTGTCTCCATGTTACTCTGTGAAGAAGCGGCACAAGACTGATGTTTCCGTATTTGGTGGAGAATGGAAGCTTTTCAGCTAGTGAGGAAACTGGAAGTTGTTCTTTGTCCTGTATGCTCCCTCATTACTGAAGGGTCTCTCACTAGGAGCAGACTTTCTCCCACAGCCAAATGTCAAGGAAGAAGCAGCACATGACAGGCTGGATAAGGTGCCCTGGAACTGCGCAGACCTGGGGGAGGAGGAGGAGTTATAGACAAACTGCACGCGATTGGGCCTCTGTGCTTTACACAGGAAGAGAACAAGTGTCTTTAAAGTACTGAATGTTTAAATAAGTAGATAAGAACGAACTAACGTTTCTATGGAAAAGTGATCTGGCACAATGACAGGCAAAATAAAAGCAGCTACCCACACGACCAACACACGGAGATCTGTGCATTAGTCCCAAGGCTCAAAAGTTTCAATTAAAAATTATAAAATACCATTCTTTGCCAAAGTATCAGCTAACGTTAAGAAGATTGGTCATGCTCAGTGCTGGGGAGCTAGCACTTCTATTAACTCTGCTGGGATTGTGAATTGGAATGTTTCTTAAGAGGAACTTGGCATTTATATCAATGTATTGCATGGGTGTTTATTTTGGCTCAGTAATTGCATCTCTAGGGATGTGTAATATAGAGATAGGGCAAGTGTTGACGTTTTAACACACAAGACTCCAGATACAATATCTATTAGTAACTGTTTATGCAGAGTGATCGATTCTCCATGTCCATAATGATGTGGAACCATTAACAGTTAAAATGGAAGCTGAGTGTGAGGCACACGCCTGTAATCCTAGCATTAGGGAAGTGGAGGCAGGGGAATTGCAAGTTGGGGCCTGACCAGGCTGGGCTACACAGGAGGATTCTGCCTCACAAAACAAAACATATTTGTTAATAAAAAGGTGACAACCTACCCTTTACAACATATTCTTGACTTTATGTGTGCCAGTGTCTGATTTTCTGTGTGTGAATGCACATGTATGCACAGAAAAGAAAATCTGGGCAAATACCTGGCAAACATTAGCAACTGTATCGCTCATGAAAAAGATTGTGTGACCTTTGAGTCTCATATTTGATATTTCATGGTGAATATAGGCTGGTTTCACAAGTACAGTAAAAGCTGATTTTATCTTGAGTCTTAAAAATATAAATCTGAGTCCTTAGAAATTCCAAACTAGGGAAAGAGAGCTCTCTTTAATATAAGGGATTTGATATAAAAATATACTGTTGGGGGCTGGAAAGATGAACTCTTCTAAGGGGCCTGGGCTTGCTTCTCAGCACCCATATGGTTGTTCGCAACTGTTTGTCCCAGGAGATCCAAGGCCCACATTTGGCCTCCTCCAGCATAAAGTACAAAGTGATAGATATACGTTCAGGCACTCGTACATACATAAAATGAAAACAAATAAATACAAAAAAGCTTTTAAAAAAGTCTGCCATTTTTCCTTTTAGCATGTAGGAAAACAAAACAAACAATAACAACAACAACAAAAAACCAAAAACCAAACCACTGAGAATCACGAGGCAAGGGCTAGTGAGTGACAACAGATGATTAAAACCTCAGCTAGAGCAGCTGGTCTGCCCCTAACCACACACCGAAGAGCTTCCCCATAAAAAGGGGTGACTGAGGTTAACCTCAAAATTATAGTGTGTCTTCTTATGGTAGGTTTCAAGTACAACTGGCCTTCCATGCCTGCAGCCACTCCATCTGCCTTTCGACCAACCATGGGTCAAAAATATTCAGGAGGAAAAAAACAACCTTCGTCTATACTGAGCACATACAGCTATTTATTTCTTGCTGTGATCCCCCAAATAATCAATGACTATAGCTGTTTCCAAAGCAGTCATGCTGCATTAGGTGGCATAAGCTATCAAGAGGTGATTTACAAAATATAGAAGAGTACTCCCAGGTTCTATACAAACTGCGCCATTTTGAACAGTCACTGAATTTGGTCTGTTAGGATGGTTCTTCACAGAAACAAAACTGACGGCGTGTATACGTGTACCTATTCCTATTTCCAGATGACAAGACCTTTATTTCTATAAAGAAAATCCCAAAGAATATACACAAAACATGCAGAAATAATAAATAATGATAAGAGAACAGTATATAAAAATAAACAGGATTTCTGTGAACTAACACTGAACACTATGAAACCAAAGTTAAGAAAACAATCCCTTTATGCCTGCATCAGAAATAATAAAACACTGGCGGTGAAGACAAGAGGACTACGAGACTGGCATTGGAAGAAAATAGGGAACTCCCAAATAGTCGGGAGATAGCGTATATGCTCATGGATTGGAAGCCTTGATTTTGTTAAATGGCAAAAGATGACCAACAGATTCAACACAATTACTGTAAAATCTCAGGTGTCTTTCTCCCCCAATAGTTGATAACCTGGTTCTGAAATTCACATAGAAATGCAAGGGACCCAGAACAAGCAAAACATTCTCAAAAAAGAACAAAATTAGAGATTGTATAATTTTTGATACCCAAACTTCCTACAAAGCAGCATTGATCAAGACACGTGACACACATAGTCCAGATGCATTGGGCAGGAATCAGACAATGGAATAAAACTGGGGGTCCAGAAAAACCATTGTTTTTATGGACAGCTTGTTTTTGACAAAGGTGTTTGCTTTGAATGTTTCTCTCCAAACTTCCAAACTAAAGTGTTGGAGCCTAAGAGCCAATTCAACTGTATTAAGATGAGCAATAGGAGGTGGCCGGATGGAATGGGCTTCTCTGATGGAAATGTGTGGTCCTCCTGTCATTATGCCTCTGTCATTATGTCCCTTCTGCTGTGTGAAGACAGTGCTTCTTGCCTCCAGAGAAGGGAGAAAAGGTCACCTTGGAAGCAGAGAACAGGCACTCGCTAGAGACCGAGCCTGTTGACATCTTAGTCTTGCATTGTTCGGCCTCCAGACTTGGGAAAAAAAACATAATTTCTGTTCAAATACACTTAAATATGTCAGTTCTGGAGGTTTTGTGCCAGCAGCTGAGACGCACATCGAGTCTCTTCAGTGGTGGAAGGAACAGTGTTCTCGACAAAGGGTGCTGGGATGCTGCATAGGAATTAGTTGGGACATTACTGCTGCAGACTGAGTTACGTACCCCATTTGTGCGCTGGCATTTTAACAACACAGTGGAATGAGGGAGCTTTTGAGAGTTGATTAGGTTTATATGAGATTGTGAGACAGACGTCCACTAAGAAAACTGGACCTATAAGATGAGGGATAGGGACCAGAGAGCCCTCCTCCCTCCCTCCTCCCTTCCTCCTTCCCTCCCTCCCCCCTCTCCTTCCTTTTCTTCCTGTGTATAAAGAAGAGCTTGTGTAGGTACATAGTAAGATGGTAGCTGTCTATAAACCAGCAAGAGAAACTTCATTAAGAAATGAATCTGCCAATATCTTGGTTTGGATTTTTCTGCCTCCACAACTATGAGAAATAAATCTCTATAATTAACCAACTCACCTAGCCTGTGACATTTCATTATAGTAGCCAGAGCTAACTAAGACAATTATCTCACATCAAATACACAAACTAATTTGTAATGAATCAAAAATTGCAAGGTACACGCTAAAACTGTAATTATTATTATTGTTTTTGAGTCAGGGTTTCCCTGTGTAACAGTCCTAGCTGTCCTAGAACTAGCACTTGTAGACCAAGCTGGCCTCGAATTCACAGAGATCCGCCTGCCTCTGCCTGCTGAGTGCTGGGATTAAAGGCATGCGCTACCACCGCCCAGCAAAAACTGAAATTCTTAATAGAAACATAAGTGTAAATCTTTTGGGGACATCTGTTATAAACTGTCTGTGATGGATTATTAAAAATTGCTGCAGGATCCCTGGTAGCGGCAGGCAGCAGAAATGCTGCAGGTCCCCAAGTGGTGGCAGGCAGGGGGCAGCAGGTTCCGAGAGCAGTCAGTCCTAGGTAAGGATGGTGCGTGAGACCACGCAGCAGTCTCTAAAGGTGGCTGGTCCCCGGCGGTGAGCCATGTGGAGGCAGCGGGCAGCGGGCGAGAGACAGATGGATAGGCACACTGTGCACACCATGCAGAGTGAGGTTGGATATTTATTTAGTGGTTAGGGAAGGGAGAAAGGGAGAAGAACAGAGAAGCGGGGGGCGGGGGGACCGAAGCTGCCTCTACGAGAAGGAGAAGGAGCCGAAAAAGAGAGAGAGATAAGGCTGCCAGCAGAAAAAAAGACCTACCTGCCTCGGCGGATGGGGGAGGGAGTGGGCATGGCTTGTCTCTTAAAGAGACGGATCATTACACTGTCCACTGTCAATTTCGCACACACACACACACACACACACACACACACACACACACACACACACACAATAATGTATTGTGCTAACTCTCACCCCTCACTTCTCTTATCTCCCTGCCCCTGTAACCTCTCCTCCTCCTTGTAAACCCTCTCTTCACATTTTTTTTTGTTTTGTTTTGTGACTCAGCAAGTTTGGCCAGGCCTGTCTGTGTGAGCCTGGGGTTGGCACTATACTCTGGAGACTGGTGGAACCCCAGACCTCATGAAGTGGAAGACACTGGCTCAGAACTGCTCAAGGCATTGAGAATAAAGAGCCCGCTGAACATTCATCCCTAAATAAGGCATTCTTACCATCAACCCCGTCATGGCTCGGGAAGCGCGGTGGAAGAGGAGGCCGGAAGAATGTGAAAAGTGAGAGCGGAGGGTGTGGAGAAGAGCAGCAGATGTCACCTTCTGGGCTCACAGCAGCTGCAGTGGCCATACAGGGTCCGCACAGAGCAGGCCCTGACAGCTGTCAGGCTGGCGGGGAGGGGCCGTGCTCCTGCTGCTGAGCTAGTGCTCCCTTAACAGATCGGCTAAGATATGCCATCCTCACAGTTAAAATACTTTTGTGCTGCAAATACTACCAAGGAAGTTAAGAGCTGCTGAGTGGAGCAGTTTTCAAGGAACATGTCTGACAAAGAACGTACATACAGAACAAAGTATCCCATGATGAAACACCCCAATTCAATATAGGTAGAGGGCTTAATTAAGTAGACACTTCTCCAGGAATCTATATTGATAGACAGTCCTTTAGGATCAAAGGTTTATCTTCACTAGCTATCAGGAAACGCAAATCAAACCCAATGAGCAAGAAGGGCTGGGGAGGTAGCTTCATCCATAAAGTGTTTGCAGGACAAGCATGAGACCCCAAGTTCAGATCCTCGGCACCTATTGGAAAAGCCAGATGTGGTGGCATACACCTGAAACCCCACAGCTGGCGAGGCAGGCACAGGGTGATCCCTGGGGTTTGCTAAATCTGCAAATTCCAGGGTCAGTGAGACAACCTGTCTCAAAAGACAAGGTGAAGTAATTGAAGAAGACACTTGAAATCAATCTCTGGCCTACACACACACACATCCATACACACATGCACGCACGCACACATGCATACGCATACACACATGCACACACTCACACATTCATACACAGGCACGCATGCACACATGCATACACAAGCACACACACGCGCACACACGCATATACACACATGCACACACGCATATACACACACACATGCACACAAGCATATACACATGCACACACACACGCACGCACACATGCATATACACATGCACACACATGCACACACATGCACATACATGCATGCACACACACATGCACGCACACACATAGGCAAACATGGAACATATCTGACAAAAAATTTATATACAGAACAAAGTATCCCATGATGAAACACCCCAATTCAAAATAGGTAGAGGGCTTAATTAAGTAGACACTTCTCCAGGAATCTATATTGATAGACAGTCCTTTAGGATCAAAGGTTTCTCTTCACTAGCTATCAGGAAACGCAAATCAAACCCAGTGAGTGAGGAGGGCATGCTACGTCTCCCTCAGCAGGACATCTACGATGAAGACACAGTGCTGGCAAGAGCGCAAAGAAACTGGAGCTATCCAGACACTGCTGGTCCAAATCTAAAATTGTGCCGCTGTCTGCAGAGAAGGTTGGCGGGTCCTTGACGAGTTAAATATAGAGACACCATAAGGCTGAGTTCTGCTGCTGGGTATTTACCCAAGAGAAGCTGAAGACATACGCCATAGGATGCACTGGTGCCTGAATCCATAGCAGCACTGCGGCCCGAGCTGAGGATACTGTCAACTGGAGAGTGGATACATGAAACACTCTATACCCTCGCGATGGGGTGAGAGTCACGTGCACAACACCAAACATTGCTGTGTCATGGCTGGAACCTTGAATACACATGCCATGTGTCATGTGACTCTGTTGCTATGAAATACTCAGAATTGGGAATTTAGAGTCAAGAAATAGATTAATGCTTTCTGGGAATTGGGGACAGGGACAGGATTGGGCTGGGATGTGGGCTTTTCTCTAGAGACATCCATGTAATTCACAGAATTGACATTTGCACATTGACGTCTTAAAACCCACTGAATCATACACTTCGATAGTGTTGGGCTATTTTAAAGAACACTTCACACACACACACACACACACACACACACACACACACACGTTGCCATGCAGCCCCAATGGTCTCAAGATCACTCTGATTTCTTTAACATCACCAGTAGCTAAAATCACAGGTGTGCATCCATCATACCCAACTTTGTCCTTTTTCACACAGGGACTCCTTTTATCTTAAAATAACAGAAGACACACACAAACCAAGGAGCTAGTTATCAGCTACGTTGCCTTTTAAGAGATTAGCGTTGTTAACATTCTGCTTTACGTCCTTCCAAAGGTTTGTTTTGTCTATTCTCTGTGAGAATTCTAAGTACACAGGCCTTTAAATACAACAACCGCTTCTCTCCAGGGTGCTGTTCGGCGTCATCAGGAGCTTCCCTCCTCACAGGACTCAGTGACCCTTTACCAGACTCGTGGGACCAGCACTGAGGATGACTCAGTGACAGGCTGTCTTTGTGCACACTGCTCTGCTTAGAGCTGGGCCCTTGTGCAGCTGATGTGGGCTTGCTTTTCTGCCACCCTGGAGAGTTCCTTGTTTCCCTCCTATGTAGAATTTCCACTTTCCTTTATACCAGATCTTTTCTTGGATTTGAGTAAGATTCGCCGTCTAGTAGATTCTTGGGCAGGGACAGAGGGAAGGTACCCAGAAGGTGGATTCATTGAGACTTTGTTTTTAGCTGTTTGGATTCCGTGCTCATGTCTGGGCAGCACTAAGGATCTACGCCAGTGCCTAGGTTCTGAGTGTTAAAGGTCTCACTAACCACTGCCTGGCTTCCAGAGTTTTCTTTCCAACATGTGAAACTTTGTGCTTCAGTCTGGGAAATTTTCTTGATTTATTTCACTGGCAAGTTTCTCCCTGTTCCCACTTCCTCCCTCCTTCCTTCATCCACGTAGTTTGTGAACCACAAAAACTCATCCTTTAAATAATCTCTGTTTCTGTCTCTGTCTCTGTCTCTCTCATGAGCGCACGTGCATATGTGTGTGCGTGTGCGTGGTGTGTAATGTGTGTGTGGTGTGCTTTTCTTCCTAGGGGTCAGGGTTCAGCTTCATCGTCTACCCTCCTGATACCACTTCTCTTTGCCCTCAGCTTTTCAGTTTCTCAGACCTCTTTGCCCTCTGACTGTCCTTGGGGAGGGAGGCAGTGTGGAAAGACACGCTCTTGCTCAGCATCTTCTCTCAGCTCTGATCATATAACTCATATTTGCTACTTAAAATACTTTTTCCTGGTTTCCTTCAGGCTGTTTTCTGCCTCTACCTTTCAAGTTAGAGGCTCCCTCAAATGCTTGCTGCTTTTAATTAGCAGCTCGTGATAAAAAATTGAAGACACCAAGGCTGTCTAGAGGTTCTGGTTATGGAGGCCTGGGAAACCCATCCTTTGCCGTAGGGGGAGCAGGGTGGATCATTGACTGGAGATCCCTTACCTGAGGGTAAAGGTCTGGGCACCATGATTCTGGCTTACAGAAACAGGCTGGCAGGGTCTATATTCGGTGTTCAGAAAATCCAAACACTTGGTTGACTTTTCAGGTGCTCCGGGGCTTACCTGGTCAGACCCCCGTGCCAGAAAACAAGCTTCAGCTTTTTCCTGAGACATTGGTTCAGTTCTCAGCTTGTTCCTGAGACATTGGTTCGGTTCTCAGCTTGCAATTCTGCTTCCCTTGGTCAGAAAGGATGGCATGATCACAGCAGAAAAAGAAGAGGCCAGGGCTCATCAACAGCGAAGAAGAAAGGCTTATCAGAAAGTGTGCGCTGCTATGGAAAAACTCTAAAGCTTAGACATGAGGTAAAAATATGATCATGTGACCATTCCAAAACCCCTATGAAGGGTCCTGTGACTCACTAGGGAAATGACCAGCCCTGTGGACCAGGCATGGCACAGTTCTGAAAATCTAAAGATGACTTTGTGGAAAAACAACAAGGTGCGATGATGTGCTGGTTGGTTTGTGTCAATGTGTCACAAACCTAGGCACACCAGGGAAGGGAGAATCCCAGCCCAGAAAACGCCACCAGAAGACTGGCCTGTATGCAAGTCGGTAAGGCATGTTCTTTATTATGACTGATATGGGTGGACCCAGCTCACTGAGGGCAGTGCCATTCTTAGGCAGGCGGTCTTGGGGGACAGAAAAAATAGGCTGAGGAAGCCATGGGGAGCAAGTCAGTAAGCAGTACCCCTCCATGGTCTCTGCTTCCTTTCCTGCCTTCAGGTTCCTGCTTGAGTTCCTGTCCTGACTTCCCTCGGTGATGGGCTATGATGTGAAAGTATAAGATGAGATAAATCATTTCTTCCCTAAGTTGATTTTGTTCATAGTGTTTTATCTTACAATAGAAACCTTAACTGAGACACAGCTTGGGAACAGAAGAGGCTTGTAAATAAAAGAGCTACAAAATTTATTTACATGGTTTTGTGTGTGTGTGTGTGTGTGTGAGAGAGAGAGAGAGAGACAGAGAGAGAGAGAGAGAGAGAGAGAGAGAGAGAAAGAGAGAGAGAGAGACTGTGTGTAAGAGTATGTGTGTGTCCAAGAGTATTTGTGTGAGTATGTGTGTGTGTGTGTGTGTGTGTGTATACATTAGTTTGCTCTGTATCTATTTAGCGATCTCATTTCTCTTATTCCTTTTTCACTAACTACACAGTCCCTGCTTTCAACATGTCTTCAGCAGCTCGTGTCTCTTGGCTGGTTCCCTGATAGGTCAATAACACATTAACACTGATGTACCATCTACATAGAAGAGCACTGCATGGGTTGTTTTGAAGTTCCGGAAATGGAACCAGAGCATCATACACACTAGGCAAGCAAGCCGCCTCTGAATTAGGCCCAAAGCACTTTTCTTTTCCCTTTTATTTGGGGCCAGGACCTTACTAAGGCACCCAGGATGGTCTTGAACCTTTGATTCTTTTGTGCCAGTCCTGTTAGTATTGGGGTCTCAGCACTCAGTACAGACTCAGGAAGTGTGATGTTTTAACAGTTTGAGAGTCATTTCTTAGGCTTTAGCCAGTCGAAAGATCTGTAAGAAGGATGCTAAGTGATAACTTGTCTCCCTTGACCCACCAGTCAAAGGACGTTCCCCTGGGATGAGAGAAACGAGAGAGAGGAAGAAAGTGGCAGTGCAGGGGTCTCCAGCCTGTCTGGTTCAAACCCCAGTGGGTGGGCATCACTGTGATGGAGAAGTATGTGGTGGGGAAATGGGGAGAATCGGACCTGAAGATGCAGTGAACAGTGAGGCTGAGGCTGATATGGGTGGCCTGCTGACACCTGGGGCCCTGTAATGTCCAGGCCTGAGCTGCAGCCAAAGGCCACGCTCATCAAATGGCCTATGCTGCCACCTGACCTGAGGCCATGGGATATCTAGGTCTGCGCTATAGTCAAAGGCCATGTCTAGGTCCATGGCCCTACCACAGCCCGGGTCTATGTAGATGTCCATAGCTCATGTTACCACGGAAGGCCATGGGAGAACTGGCCGCAGAGACCTGGGCACTAGAGATCTGGTCCCCTCTCCCCTGGAAAACTGACCCCAATGTCATGAGCATGGGAGATCTGGTCCTGAGACCCTCAAAGGCTTTAGGAAAGCTGCCTTCCCCATCACTGGCCACTGCAACATGAGATCTGGCTCTGAATTTGGAAGAACTGACTCGACCGGTAACCCTCTGTGTGGGAGAACTGGCTTGATGGCATGAGTGAGAGAGAGAGCTGTCCCCTGTGGTGTGGTCCCCATGGAGGCCTGGACTGACTCAGCTACCACCCAAGCCCACATCCAGGGCCTTGATTGGCTCATCCCAACATCTACCCTATCTATGACCTACTGGAGCTTGTGAAGAAACTAGCCCTGTGAAACCACAGCCACAGGATAGGATCTCCATGACTTGGGCAACAGCAGACTATTTGAGAAGAGTTTCAGTGAGGGTCCAGTATTGATGGTGTGCCAAAAGCCAGTGACCTTGAACCAGACCAACAACTCACTGCAATGAATAGTTGAAAGTAAAGCTATTTGGGCAAAGGGGTAGACTGTGTAACACACCACAGCTCCCAAGGCAGTTACAACAAGCGAATAAGCAATGAAGAGTGAGATCACAGTGCATGATGCGAAAATTCTCAAAGAATCGGTTAAAAGACTGTGTTAATATAAAAAATAAGTAAATAAAATAAAATGACATGACTAGGGGCGTTAAAAAGGAATAGAAAGTGGTATTTCCTCAGAAGGGGTCTGATCCTGTCCTCAGTCCCTAGAGAGGGTCTTGAGAAAGACAACATGGCGGCATGTGGGGGAGCTCAGGATGAACGGGAGGACACAGTGCTGTCTTCTCATAACCCCTTGGCAGAGTCAAGGCTAAGGTAAGGGAAACAAGAGCGATGTCGTCCTGGACCCTGTAGGAAGTGCGTCTATCCTGGGAATGTTTGAGCAGCTCTGCACGTGGAGACACTGGTCAGATGCTTCCGTGTGGGAGGGGCCGATGGTGGAGCCAACTCAATGCAGCCTGTGGTGGGGATAAGGAAGTCGGCTTCTGTGGGTTTAGCATCCGGGGGAAAAAGCTGAGATGAAGACAAATCAGCAACCATCTGTAGAGAGGAATGGCGAGAGACTGGATGTCTGCAGGCTGACCTCACAGTGATGTAATCATTCCCGGACGCTGAAACAAGATCACAGGGCAGAGAAAGGAGCCATGAGAGAGCTGTGAGGAGGTGCCACACAGCACGGGGGCTTGCCACAGAACTGACCTACTGAACCGAAGTAGTTCCCTTTCATAAAAAATCGCAACACTTATTGTTGCTTGTTCAACTTGGTAATGCATAGGAACATCTTTCTAAGGTAACAAATAATCTTCTGCAGTATGATTTTTCATTGCTGATTCACTGTGACCTAGCTTAGTGACTCAGAAAAACTGCACAATTCTCTTTTCAAATGGAAGGCACAATCAATATGAATAAGTTGGATTGTTATGTTCTCAGTTTAAAAAAAAAATCCACATGTTGGAAAGACTCTTCGACCAAGAAGATCTCAAAGAAAAACTGGTGTCAAGGTTCTAGTGACCAGAGCTGGCAAAACCAGGTTAATATCTTTTCCAGGTGGCCTGTTCCTGAAGCTGGTGGCTTGTCATCTTGGCTGGCCATGCCAACGTGACACTGAGTCAGCTTCTTGCGAGGAATGCCCCAGGACTGGAGATCACTTGCTCAAGGAGCCTCCCTGGTGAACATCTGAAGTTACAGCCAAATCCAGCTGTCTGCTCACACCCGGTCTAACGTTCACGGAGCCTGGGGCTGAGGGGAGGGATGTACCTGGGTTCCTCACGCTTATTAATAACTGCACACACTTAATACTTTGCACCCTAAGCGTGAGTGCAGTTATTAATTTTTCTATTGCTATAACGAAATAGACAACAAAGCAACTTAAGGAAGGAAGGGTTTGCTTTGACTCCCCGACTTCGCATACAGTTCGTCTTAGTGGGGGAGACTGGCAGCTTGGAATGGCTGTGCTGCATGCACAGCCAGGAAGCAGAAAGAGATGAACGCGGTGTTCAACTCACTTTCTCCTTTATATTGAGTCTGTGAGCCCAGCTAATAGGATGGTGCTGCCCACATTCAGAGTAAGCCTCCCCTGAGAACATCCTCACAGACATACTCAGAAGTGTTTCCAGTCAGGGTGACAATGAAGATTAACCACATTAACTATGGCAGGCTTGCCCGAAGGCATCGTGAAGGGACTGGAGAGGATGGCTCAGCAGTTAAGAGCCCTTGCTGCTCTTGCAGAGGACTTGGTTTCAGTTCCCAGCACCCACATCAAGTGGCTTACAACTGATGTCCTCTCTGGGCACAGTACACACACACACACACACACACACACACACACACACACACACACACAAATAAATATAAACAAATAAATTAAAAAGTTAAATTTTTTAAAGTATGGGGTGCCTGCTATGGATTCCGTGGTTAGAAAAACATCTCACCTTGGGGCAGGTGTAGAGACTCAGGGTGTGGGTGACAGGTCATCTTATTGGCAGCCTGATGGTTATCCTTAGCAACCCTGGACACCGGAGGAGGTCTCAGAATTATTGATTGCCTGCCAGTTACTCCAGGATGCTGGCTTCATGTGTTCCCTACTCTTTAGGGACCTGGCATTTGTCACAGCCCAGCTCCTCCAGCTGAGATCTGCCTTGGGGTTTTGTTTTTGTTTCACTGGTTATTTGATTGCTTATTTTGTTTTTGTGCTTTGAGCTTTTAGGGGGAAAAAAAACCAATGTGTTTGTCTCAACAGCAGCGTTTGGATCAATATGATTTAATCAAAATATATTTCCATTTATCTCAGTATTTTGTACATTTTATTCTACGAATTAAAGGCACATAATCTATTTATCAAGGGCACAAGAAACTTTTTAAAAGGCTGCTCCAATGACAGAAACACATTCAAATTCCTGGTTCCTTTTTTTTGTTGTTGTTAAAGAGAAATGTCCTTTTCCACCAAGCACTAGGAGGAAAAAAAAGAACATTTGTAATATGAATTCTGATGCTAAATCAATTATTACTGCTACCATGGTGTTCTGTTAGTTTATAGGATTGTGCAGTGTTCAGGGTGTGCTATCTTCATTAGCTGGAAAATAAAATTTGATTCATATGCAGACTTTCCTAGTAATTCATTTAATTTCCTGTTTTCTCTCTTTTTTGGTGATTTCTGCAGGACTATTTAGAAAGTTTACCCTTTGAAAATGGCCCAAGGAACAAAGGAAACCTTAGTGCTAATGCTCTGTGAGCTGCTGAGGGCAGCAGATGTCACAGCGGAATGCCTTGTGGAGAGTTATTGTCCCTTCTACACCATGACTGGGCAAAGCAGGGTAGCGTGGGAGTGGGAGTGGAGCCTGGCAGTGGGAACTGGGCACAGGGTGAGCTCGTTGGTCCTGTGTAGCGTGATGATGTGTTTTCCATGTGCTAGAGGCTGGAAGGAGTGGCATAAAGCCTGCTTGTCTTAAGTGGGTCAGAAAAATAACATCAGAAACAAAACAAGGCTGGATAGCTTGCTCACATAAAATACGATCATGCCTTTAAGGGTTCTTGACAATAAGATAACTCTTCCCTTGCTCATGAAAGAAAACTAATATTGATGGAAGTGACGGCTTCAACCTTCTGGCCTTTCCCTCTGAGCTGCGGACTGGGGCTGTTGGCATTCGTTGAAAGGCAGAAGAAATGAGATAAACCATTCCATCCAAATTTCTGAGCACCTGTGTGCTGCATTCCCCACAGACACCACACTTCCCGACGTGAGCATCCACCTCTTTCCTGTACTCTTTCTCCTACAGGAAAAAGCAGCGAGCCAGGAGAGAAGGGTGGGATGCTGGGGACACCAGGTCTGGATTAACAAAGCTGAAACCCTGGGAGCAGTGAACTTCAGTGATTTCAGCCACCATGTTATGGGACGCACTCTACTGTGTGGGAGATGACACACTATCCGGGTCTCAAGAGGCAGCACTGATTCCAATGGGGTTGGCATCCTACTAGGAACAGAACAAGAAGGCTAACCCCCCCATCCATTCCCTCCCCCCCCCCCACATGCTTAAAGGGCACGTGTCATAACACCTGATTCAGAGAATACATGATCCTCATGGGAAGAAAACGCTCTGGGTTTTGCATTAGAAAGGTTCCTGCCCGACCTCTTCTCACCCCAGTGAGTTAGAAGCCTTGCTATTCCCCAGCACAGAGGCCAGCACCAGCCCTGAGTTAGAATTTAATTCAACACCGAGAGCAGCTACCCTCAGAACATCTTCCTCCAACCCCTTCCTCTCTCACTGGTAAGATGGCTTTGTTTGAGCTAGAGAGATGGATGGTTCAGCTGGCAAAGGAGGAATGGCTCAGGGCTTAGGAGCACCAGCTGCTCTTCCAGAGGGCATAGGATTGATCCCCAACACCCATGTGGCTCATAACTGTTTGTAACTCCTGTTCCAGAAGATCCAAGACTCTCTTCTGACCTTCTTGGGCACCAGGTATGCATGTGGTGCACAGACATACATGCAGGCAAAAGACCCATTCACACAAGATAAAAATTAAAAACAATTTAAAATCTACTCCTCATATTAAAAAGATGATAATGGGCTGCTGGGCTGTGGTGGTGGCACAAGACTTTAAGCCCAGCACTCAGGAGGCAGAGGCAGGCGGATCTCTGTGAGTTCGAGGCCAGCCTGGTCTACAAGAGCTAGTTCAGGACAGGCTCCAAAATCTACAGAGAAATCCTGTCTCGAAAAACAAAACAAAAAAAGATGATAATGGGGCTGGAGAAATGACTCAGCAGTTAAGAGCTGCTTTTCCAGAGGTCCTGAGTTCAATTCCCAACAACCACATGGTGTCTCACAACCATTTATAATAAGATCTGGTGTACACAGAATAAGTAAGTCAATCTTAAATAAAGATGATAATGTTTCTATTAGAACTTAGCTACAGTGCATTGGGATGAAACATGCGGCCAGGCTTTTCCTACAAGGGGCAGTTCACATGGCCCTGTGCTGGTCACCAGAGAGGTCTACGGAACTACAGTCTCAGTATCTACATCATCCACAGCTACTTAATTGACTATAAGAATCGGCTCACAGAACACAAGCTGGTGGTGAGGATACTTCCCAGGGCCTCTTGCACACCAGTGACTAAAATCACATACTTGAAAATTGATGAGTGGATTTTTGAACGTTTATATAGCAGAGGAATATTTGGATGAAGCAAAGCTCTGCTATTTTTTTAAGTATACAGTCTTTTTATTGTATTGTTCTATTTTTTCAGTTAATGGCTTTGATTTCAATTTGTGTTGCTTTAATCATTTGAGCAGAGAGTTCCTCTTTGAGGCACTCTGAACCTCTCCCTGAGGGCTTCACCTTGAACCCAGCAGCCAGCAAAAGACCTTAGGCCACATCTGCCACCCTAAGGGTCCATGCCTATAAAATTCTCTTGAGCTAATTAAAGACAGGTTATTACAGCTAACTCATATAAACAGTGCTATTTTTGTAATTTTATTTTTGTGTACGTGTATCTATATGAATGCTATCTGTGTATGTGATGTATGTGCACATGTGTGTGACTACATGTATGTGGTGTATGTGTACATGTGTGTAGCTACATGAATGTGGTGTATGTGTACATGCGTGTAGCTACACTTATATAGTGTATGTACATGTGTGTGGCTACATGTATGTGGTGTATGTATACATATGTATAGCTACACGTATGCAGTCTATGTGTGCAGCAAGGACCTTTCTACAGAGATAACGCCCCTACCTGAATTATACCCATCCACACCGCTCATTTTCAGTATTTGATATTTATACTGTATCTAGTGCTCTGAGCATGTATTAGGGGGAGGGCATATTTGCACTGGCAGGGACCCACTTTCCTGCAGCAAGCTGGCCCAAGTCCTTTGCATTGTGGGAAAAGAGTCTTCCAAATTCAGAGAGCTTGTCAAAGAATAGTTCAATCTTTAAAAAAAAAACAAAATGCATCAAAGTTAACAGAGCTGAGCATCCAAGAGACTCGAGGTGTATCAGTTATGAAAGTGCTACTGATCCTTCACTCTAGGTTGGAAAGCAGTTTCTATCTCTCCCCATGGTCACCCCTGGGTACCGTTACTGGAAGAATTGCTTTTCTCAGATCAAGCAGCTGACAACCAAAGCTCCATCCATGCCTCAGAAAGAGAGGCCTCCCATGGGGAGTCTGCAAAGTTGCCCTATCAAGTTGAGGCAGGACCAAGCCCCTCCCCTCTGTATCACAGCTGAACAAGATATCCCTCCACAGGGAATGGGCTCCAAAGAGTCAATTTATGCACTGTGGATAATTTATGATCCCACTGCCAGTGGCCCCACAGACTGCCCAAGCTACAGAACTGTCACCCACATTCAGAGGGCCTAATTTGGTCCTATGTAGATTGCCCAGCTATCAGTCCATAGACAGTGAGCCCCCTCTAGCTCTGGTCAGCGGTCTCTTTAGGTTTCCCCATTATGATCTTGACCCCTTTGCTCATATATTCCCTTCTTCCCCTCTTCAATGGGGCTCCAGGAACTCAACCCAGTGTTTAGCTGCTACCACCATTCTTTTCATTCTTTTCTACAAGCTCCACGTCTGTCTCACAGATGTATGGCTACATTGTGGGTATGCCATGAATATCAAATTGATCTAATAAACTGACATATATCTGAGTTTGTAGACTAAGGTCTAGCTCAGTTGACCTAAGTAACATTTTGAAGCATTTGGTCTGGCATACCCCACATATTATCCATCCACATAGTTATCAATTTAATAACTATATCTAGAATTAATTCTGTGCCAAGAACTAAAAATACAACATTGAGCAAGTTTCTATGACTTGCATTTACTTGTGAATAATCAGCAAAATAATTTAAAAAACTATGAAGCCTGCAATGGGTAGAAGGAACACTCTGAAGAGGAAGGGCAAGGGGATGAAATTTGAACACAGTGATCAGGGACATCTCTGAGGAGAGAAGACTTAAGATGAAACATTAAAGGATTGAAAACCAGTGTGGGAAAAAGGTAGGAATATTTGAGACCAGGAATGATCCTAAGAGAGGGAAAAGGGTTGACTTGTTGAGAAGACCATCATGAATGGAGCAGAGGGAGAAGGGCTCTGAGATGGAGGGGGTGGGGCAGTGATGGGACAGAAGGAAATGGGTTTTGTAGAAGGAAGTTTCTGTTCCACTGGGTCCTGCAGCCATTTAGGACCAAAGAAACACACAAAGGTTTATATTAATTATAAACTGTTTGGCCTATTGCTCAGGCTTATTACTAACTAGCTCTTACAACTTAAATTAACCCAGAATTCTTATCTGTGTTTAGCCATGTAGTTTGGTACCTTTTCTCAGTAAGGCAGTCTCATTTTGCTTCCTCTGCTTCTGGATGATGGCTGTGTCTCTGCCTTTCCTCTTCCCAGAATTTTTCTAGTCTGTTTGTCCTACCTATACTTCCTACATGGCTACAGCAAATCAGTATTTTATTAAACCAATACGCGTGACAAATCTTTACAGTGTACCAGAGCATTATCCCATAGCATTAGGGTTTCTCTGTAGCTTTTGGAGCCTGTCCTAGAACTGCCACCAAACACTTAAGTGGTGTTTATGAGTAGCCAACACCAGACTTTCTAGTGGTGGCATGGACCTAGAAACCCCACAGAGTTGTGCCAATAAATGTAACTCCCGCCAGCACTCCCACATGAAGCTAGACTCTCAAAAAGCTAAGGAATGGGGTGGAGCCAGCCACCAAAGTCACAGCTTTAATCCCAGCCATGTTGCTTAGTGGATTAAAGACTCATGTGGTTTAAAAAAAAAGATATATACAGTGAAGACAGATTCAGACAGAAAAAAAACCAAAAAAACTCAGATCTTCTGAAGAGCATCAGTGTTCTGTGGTGGAGGGGATAGGACACTGACAATGAATACTGAAAAGTAAACTATTTAAGGATCTTGTTCTTGGGTGTGTGTGGTGATGCAAGCTTTTAATCTTAGCACTTAGAAGGCAGGGGCAGGTGCATGTTGTGAGTTCCAGTCTAGCCAAGACCACGTATGGAAACTTCTCTCCAAGAAGAAAATCTTCGTGCCACAGAGGATGCATGTGAATGGCGTTGCTGCAAGAAATGGTGATGGTGCAGGTGGGAACCGCTAGCTCTCTTCCATGTTTTCTTTTCTTATATGGACAGGAAATCCAACATGACTTCTGAACAAAAGGGAAGGGGAAAAGAACCAGGAATGGTTTAGGACCTGATCTGCTTGAGCAAGCGGTGTTGCGTGTAGCAGAAAGGAGAATGGCTGAGGGGAAAGGACAGGACTCAGGGAAAGAACCAAGTGTTCCCTTTTGGAAATGTTACATTTGGGAGATTCAAGAGCTTGCTTTGAGACAGCCAGCTGCAGTCAGCTCCCATCCTGGGCTTGCCCTGGATGCAAAAAAACCTCAGATTCTGTTGAGATTACTTGAATTTCTTAGGGCCTGAGGAGAGCCTTGGAACGGCCTGCTGGGCTAGGGGTAAATAAGTACCAAGCCTAAAGGAGCCCTTGTCTCCAGCCGAGACAGACATTTAATGTTCTTGGAGACTAAGGCACAGAAGCCGGAGTGTCTGCCACTAACGACCAGGAGAGGTGTTACCCAATTGGGAAGGCTGCCCAGGGCCAGCTCTCAGCTCCATGTCCTCCATTTCATGAAGGGTCCCTGGTTCCACACACAACTGGAGTGGAACCCAGATTTAAAAGAGAGCAAGGTCCTGCCAGCTGGGTACTGCTCAGACATCTGTGGACAATCAGCATCCTCTTCTGTATTTGGTACTGTTCACGAGTGGCTTCATACTGTGAAAGTAAGCCTTTTGGACGACCACTGCCCCGTCAAATACAAGGTATGCTTGGTGGCTTACTGGCTTCTGTGGAAGGTGGCTGGGAATGCTGTCTCCTCACACCCTGTGGGGCGGAGGGCACTGAGCTCACTGTTCGCTTTCTTTCAGGCAGAGATCAGATCAAGTCCTGGTCTTTAGCACTGAGCCTCACTGAAGTCCTGTCACCTGTCGACCTGGGTCACAGCACTCCTGCTCCTTGGCCCTGGTGGTCTCTCTTTTGCCATTGTGCATGCTCTGTCTCCATCAGGATGCACGGGACCCATCTTCTTTCACTGTTCTGTGCTGTGCCTTTAAACATGTTCCCCATCACTGCTGCGTTCCCCACGATAGGGTTGTTCTCATTAGCCACGAATTTATCACACAACTGGACAAGACCACACACATAAAAAGACCTCTGACCCATGGCCTGCAGTGACCCGCCCAGGACACCACTCTCTTACCTACAAAAAGGAGTCTAGGAATGTGTTGGGTCCCTAGAGGACAGGCCTTCGCACCCCCACTTGATCTGTTTTGCACTCTTGCACTTGGTTGAAAACAGGAACAAAACCAGAAACAATCTGTTGTTTTCAGCAATGTTTCTAAGGATGTTTACCCCTAAGCCATTGAGTTACTGTGATGAGCTTCCTGCTTTTGCTGTCTTAGCCTCCGCTGCTGAGGGCTATATATACTGTGTGAGAAAGTGGAACAAAGGCTTGTCTGCAGAACCTGAAGCTGTGTTGCATGTTCATCCTGATGTCCCTCGCGCAGAAGAACGACAGTTGCCGTGCTGGCGCGGCAGGAATGTAGCCCACTCTGTATAACTAACTTTGCAAAGAACCAGGTTGCTATCCTTGGTGACAATCTAGGAAGCTCAACATTATCTCTCCTATATGACCAAGACTTGACTAACGAACTGACTAATAACTTTGCTGAATGCGTCAAAATTAGAACTGTCTGGAAAGCCAAGTAAGAACTAATAGACCCATGGGGTCCCCCATTTCAGAAGTGCCACCCCCTACAACCACTACATCCCAGCAGGCTCCCACCAGGTCTGAAGACACCTTTTCCCACTTCTCTCCCTGCCACTGAATTTGATAAGGGACTGATTCCCTAGATGTAACTGAGTCAATGCCTTTCACGTCTCTCCTTTGAGAAGTCTTCATTTATTTTCAAAGTCATTTATTGACCTTTCCTCTGTGGAATAATGGTGACTAGACTGAGTACTAGTGTAAAAGAGGGCGTAAGTTAAGGAGCTGTAACAAAGAGACCCCCAAACACTGTGGTCCAAACATGGCAGGTTCTATTCCATCTGCAATTGTGTCTGCAGGGAGAGTTGTCACGGGTGGAAGGTGACTCCGCTCTTTGAGGACAATAGGGACCCAGATTCTCTTTCCCCTGTTGCTCTATTCTTGGCTATTCTTCTGATGGGAGCTGGCTTAGTCTCCCATACCTGTGGTCTGTGTTTCCTCTGTCCTCTACCACAGGAAGGAGGAAAGGGGGCTGCAGAAGGTGAGCTGCTGCCACATCCAGGATGTGGGTAGAAATTGTATCCATCACTTTCTCCCGCAGCTGGCAGAGCAGAACCACTTGACTTCCCCCAGCTGCCAAGGAGGCTGGAACACAGAGTGGCTACCAGGACCCAGCTGCAATTTGGTCCTTTTACTAAAATAACGAGGGATGGCGGATATGAGTACTCCCATTACCTTATGCACTTAGGCATGGCTTTTGTCCTCAATGGCTAACGGTCCACAGTGACTCTCAGGGAGCTTTCTTACCAAGTGTTCTAGGCCACGCACACCTGCTTTGGCCTGTTTCCTCCCACACCCTGGCTCCTGTCCTTCCATGTGCTCTGCCCCGGCTCCTGTCCTTCCATGTGCTCTGCCGCGTACAGCCAATGCTGCGCCTGCCATCCGGCTCCTCAGCCAGGCGTGGGGTAACAGACACGACTAAGGTGGAACTGATTCCTCCTGTCATTCATTCCCTGGACACTGACGAAGAGTTCAAATCCCACCCGTCAGTGCTGACACAGGGGAGGGAGAAGGTGGCACTGGGAACACTGTTGAAGGGCAGAGCATGTCCCCATTTGCTGCCCCGTGCTACCATTGCCTCCCGGTCCTCTGCTCTTTTGCTCAAGTGTGATTTCAGAGAGGGACCAAGTCTGCCTCCTAGCTTGGTACACTCCAGACCTGCTGAGGTCAGGCAGAAGCCGGCTGACTAAATCACAGCCATCATTTCTTAGGTGTACTCACTCACCTGAGCTCACCCTTCAGCATCCCTTCTGCCCTCCTCATCTGGCCCTTCCATCCCCCTTCCAACAGCCTGAGGACACAAAGGGCACCTTGAGAACGGGAAAGGTGAAGGCCATGGCATTACAAGCTCACTTTCTGATGGTGTCAGTGGTTTCTCATCCTCTGCTCAGACAAAGAGCACCACCCCACAACTGTCTGATCTATACTAGCCCCAGTGTTCCCTTTCACCCTTAGATGGTGTATCAGCTGACCCCTGCAACCTCCTCCTGGAGACTGTCTCAGAAGCACTACTTCCTCCACCCTAGTTCACTCCCGGGAAGGTCTGCACACACATACAGATGGCTGTCACACCCCTAACCCCCCATCTCCTCCCAGGCAGCTTAGCACCTGCTCCTGCAGACCCCTGCTGACCTCGCCACAGGGCAACATGGCCCAGTCCCACTGAAGCCAGCCTGAACCTTGACCTCTGTCTCTTCCATGCCCAAAGCCTCAGCTCTGCACCATGTAGAATATTGAGCAGTGCAGTCCACCCAAGTTTCATTCCTCCTGGCCTCCAGAGGAACAACTTAGGGGTTTAAAATAAGAGAAACCAGGCCTGAGTCTGGATGGGAAGACTGCCAATTACAAGTGCTTAATTCTAGGTTACTCGCTAGAAAAAAATAATAAAACCTGGAACTGTTTCCACTTTTTAACAAAGTAAATGTCTGATGATAATTCTAACCTAAAAATGGGGGTGAGGGAAGGAAGAAAGAAAATAGATGTTCCTCATGATTGAATCCTCAGTGTGGTTGGTAAATCAGCCATCAGAGGTGCTGGCATGGGGAGGTGGCTTTTTTTCTGATTGGCATCAGCCCCCAACTACTTTATACCTTAGGACCCAAGTGCCAGCATTGCCTTCCACCTGTCCAGCAAATTTAAGGACCCCCTGTAGCTCCCCTTGCAGGAGCCTTCCCCGGCTTTATTCCTGTAGTCTCTGTAATGTGTGTGCAAGGGTGGGGGGAGGGTGTGGATTTAGCAATTTCCTTACATTGAAGTGATTGGATCGTTCACGTTTCAACACCTGCAAATACTTGAGAGACCCTTAATCTAGTCCCAAGATCTCAGCCAGCAGTTTTCCCAGGGCAACCCTGCCCTTTGCTAATCAGAGCTAGAGCTGAGTTAATCCCTCCAGGGGTTCAATTATTTGCGTGTGCAGTAACCATCTGAGGATTATGACGAAGCTCTACAAACCCAGCAGAAGCATAGAGCTGATGGAGAGAAGTCACCTGCTTTGCAGCTCGGAGAAGTCATTTCGGCTTACTCAGCCTGGCCATCACACGGGTTTAGGTATTTTAAAACCCAAATGCAAAAGGGAGGACCAAGATGGTTCATTAATTTCTCTTCTTTTCTTTTCTCTTCTTTCTTTTTTCCCTCCTTCCTTTCTTTCTTTATTCAAGACAAGGTTTCTTTGTAGCTTTGGAGCCTGTCCTGTAGACCAGGATGGCCTCGAACTCGGAGATCCACCTGTCTCTGCCTCCCAAACGCTGGGATTAAAGGCGTGCGCCACTACCGTCTGGCTTCACTAATTTCTTAAACATACTTGGTGGGGGCACTGCTCTGCCAATCACTTGCAAGAACAGGAAGAAAGGGGAGACAGACAGACGGAGACAGGGAAGAACAATCAATGAGTGGGCTGTCTGAGGTTTCAAGCACCTAGGACCAATGCCGCTCCAATCCCTGGTGGGGGAGTAGCTTCAATATCTCCCTGTACCTAGCCTACCTACCACCACAGAGGTGCCAGCCTTCCTATGGACTGGAAAGTGTGCTGCTTCATCTGGCTCTCCCGGGAGCTCTCCATGTTAATCCTGCAGAAAGATGCTTCTAACAAAGAGGGAAAGTGGAGTACTGGTTCATTCACAATGAGGGTTCCCACATGGGCAGCGAAGGGAGGAAAAGAATGGTGTTCCCTGGAGATCAGCCCATCGATTGCTCCGTTGGTGCCTGTGGATGATAGGGGATGGGAATGATACTCCATGAAACTTCACTGCGGACAGAGGTAAGCCTGGGGGTCGGTTTGTAGTTAACCTGTCGCTTGGCAAGATCAAAGCCTACCGCTCTACGTAGGTCTCACGCATACAGATTCCCCTTTTTAAAACGTGCTCATCTGGATGTGAGAAACCTCCGACATAGAATTCCACTTGTCAATGGGCTGGAGCCCTCCAGCAGGCAAAGCCTCCAGATGGCCACTCGGCCTGCTTGGGAGACGTGCCTCGCCTGCCTGGGATCTTTGCTGTGTCTAGCCCCTTGGCATTCCCTTTGAATGAGCTTCATAAGCCCGGGCTCCCAGGAAGTAGACAGGTTTTAACTGCACAGCCCCAGGCGTGGGTTTCTGTGGCAAGCACAGAGGCAGGGCAATGATGATGAGGTCACGTTTGAGGAGATGCTGTTTTTACATGATTTCCTTAGAGGACTATTTCAGTGCTCATAAAACAGCTAGATAAACATATATCCTTTGTCAGATGAGCCAGCCATCTGCCGTCACAGTCATAGCTGCCATCACAAGCAGCCACAGAACCTCAGTAGACACAATAGGGCATCTATTGGTTCAGAGTCAAGTCTGTAGGTCATCTGGGCTGGACTCAGACGGGCAGTTCTGGCCTCAGCTTGCCTGCTCAGATGGTTTTAACTGAGTTGATTTGGCTTAGACGTCTCACACAACTTTCTTCCTGTGGCAGCTAGCTCGGGCTGTTCTCACAAAGACTGCTGAAAAGCAGGAGGGCAAGAAGGGAGTTATACATACTCTTTCTGCCTTGCGTTGATCTTGCCTTTGGGAATGAAAACTCCATTAGCCAAAGCAAGCTGTATAACCTGGTTTAGAATGGAGATTGATTGGGTAGAGGCGGGATCTCCAGTTACCCGGGAAAAGATGGAGGATTCAAGGAGGAGCACAGAATTAGGATGTTGGTAGGTCTGTTTCATCCAAGGAGATGCATTCCGAACCCCCAGTGTGTGCCTGAGGCCGTGGATGGTATTAAATTTTACCTATGGTTTCCTCCTTTGCATACATATAAGCATAAGGGAGATAGACATAATTAATGATCAAAGAGAACACTTGTGATAATGTAATACTATAATGAGAGAGTGTCTATCACACTTCTCAGGTGTACCATTTAAGATTAAGACCTGTTTGTTTCTAGAATTTTCCATTGGGAGCTCTCAGGCTGGATGGCTCTGGGGTTAAGGATACATGCTGCTTTTACAGAGTGCATCAGGCAGCTCACAACTTCCCATAGCTCCATCTCCAGGGGATCTGACACCCTCTTCTGACCTTCACAGGCCCCCGATGCACATTCCAGTGCACACAGAGAGACACCCAGCGAACAGATTAAAGAGTAAATCCCTGGGAGGAGATAGACATCTTGAACTGCTCAGAAGGTCATTCATTGATTCCTGTCTAAGACTGACACCAGGAGCCTGAAGCCTTATGATTACATAGCAGGAGGTGTTCTGGCAAAGAGCGAGAACATTCCGTTGCCTGCTCCCTTTAGACTTAGTCTGAATGGGCTTCTCAGTCACTGAGACATCACAGCACTCAGGAAGGAGCAGTCTATCTCCCCAAACTTTGAGAAATATAGGTTGGCAAAACAGTGTCTCTGGATATTATCTCCTCTACCTGGGGAGAGCATTTTCCTCTGCATCAGTCCCTGGCCAATGTCACTGTCACCCATTGACAGTGTTTTCCTTGTGGAGGTTCCCTGAGTCATTGCCCACCGTCACTCCTGGAATGTGCCCCCACTTTATTCTGTAATAAATTCTGTCTTCTGTCAATATATCATGCCTCATGTGTCTCATCGGAATTCTTTCCACGCGTATCACAAGGCCTTGGGAGCTCAGAGGAGTCAGAGCAGGATCTCAGGAACTCGTGGGACTGGCGCATCAAGCAGTCAACCCACTACCGTACTGTTCTGGCTTCCGTTGAGTGAATCTGTCAAGTCTTACACCCCGCTTCTTCCTTTCTGCTTTCTCCTTTACACCTGCGCCTCCCCAGCAAGCTGCCTGTGAAATTCCCAGGGAACGTGTTGTAGATAATTACTAATAAATACCAACAAACACCTCTCTAGAACCCCTGGATTATAGAGAGGTGCTGCAGCCCGTGCTGCTGTTTATGTGAAACAAAGGTGTTCTTCCCAGCTCCACCCACATCTGTGAAGTGTTTCCAGTCAGAAGCTGGATTTGAACAGCAAGCAGATCTGCCCCCAGAGTGCCTGCCTCAGCGCGGGCTGCTCACTCCATCCCGGCGGTCCTCCATCACAACCACCCTGTGGAAGCCTCGCCAGCTCAGAGGCTTGGAGAATGAAGCCCTTCCTGGGGTGGCAGGAGCCACTATAGGTGGGATCTTAGCCAGGGCAGGGCTGGCATTAGCTATTTGACCTTCATCTCTGAGTCTGTCACTTTCTGGGACTCTGATTTCCACTAAGTGCAACCTCAAGCAAGATTAAAATAAGTGGGTGTCTTGTGGTACCCCAATCTGAGATCACAGCTGAGAAAAGGGATGAAAGTTGTCAAGAGTGGGGCATAAAGGCAGTTTGGGGGTTTTCTTCCTGTCTATCTCTGTGACTGGCTGCCTAACTAGTCTCTAGTTCACATTGGCTCATGCTACTGGCCAAAGATGGCTGCCTCTTGCCTTCTGTGTCTACATATTACCGCAGTTAATCCCACATTCAACTTCCTGGGAAAGACAATCTTATTGGCTTTGCTTTGGCGGAGCTCCCTCCTGCCTCAGGAGAGAGAAGAAAGGGGCAAGTCGCTGCTGTGGGCTCCGTCCATTTCCAGAGGGCAGGCACTGGTCTGCAGTATGAATAACTCTGTGGGTATTAATACCGAGCAAAAGATTTCTAATCTTATTTTCTTCTCTGTGAAGTGGATAGGACATTAGAATCCACTTCTCAGCAGTGCTGAGAAAAATGGAAACATTCCACTAATTTAATAAGAAAGAATATGAGACAAAAGAAACGCTGTTCTGTGAAGAGCCTAGCACCAAGCTATTAATTTAGGGGCTCACGCGGTGAGGCTTTCATTCACATCCTGTGAAACCACTTAAAGGTTCAATGTGAGGCCGTGTAAGATCAAGCAGGGTTTCCAGAGGACCGTCCCTGCTTCTAGGTCTTTGACATACTGATTTAAGGGGCTGCTTCAAATAATGTAGAGTGACAATTACGATGTAAAACAAAGCAGAATAATATGTTGTAGAAATATATTTACTAGTAAGAAAAGGAGTTCTTCATTAGCCACTGGGGCCCACCCCACGTGAACCGCTCTTGTAGGTGACTTCTGTCTGGGTATCTATGCAACTCGAATACAGACTGGCCCCAGGCTCTGGGGTTTCCCTGTAAAACGGGACACTCTGTGAGCATCCTTCTTGTCCCCTCTTCCCTGGTCCCTGCACAGGCTCTAGTCTTCCGTGACCACCGCTTGGTACTCCCTCACACATCATTCTGAGAAGTCATTGCTGCTAGGCACACACGCTATCAGGTAGGGACCACTGAGGTCAAACCGTGTGTTCCCTTTTCAGATCATTTTCTTCCATCCCTGGGGACATCCCACGGCCTGTGGAAAAGACAGAAGTGGGGGAAAATCATGCAGAAACAAAGGCAAAAAATAAGTGCATTCATTCCCTCACCTGAGGTGGCTGAGTTGGAACAGGATGTCCAGCTGGATGACTAGAACCCCAGGCCTCAATAAATTCACTTTGAAAATAAAATGGTTCAGACTTTATCTTCAGATGTAAGAGCTCAGAATAGTACCGAGGCATGTTTAGTGAGACAGTTCAAATGGCTAGCCTGGGGGTTCCCATGCCTTTTGATTCCTCTGAGAGCCACATATCCACCCTAAATTCATACCCCAAATCATACAGTCTAGATGAGAAGCCTGCTCTAGGGGTGGGGATGGAGGGTCTGAGAATCTGCTCCTCCTGGCTCCTTGTCATCATCAAACCAAGGCGGAGAAAGGTGACCGTGGGTTTGTCGCTTCCTCTCCACCTACTCGTTATGCCAAAGGAGGGAAAATGCCCCCAAATGCCCACTCATTCAGGGTTTGCTGCCTGGCTGACTGTCACTGGTCTGTATGAATGAGAGTCTCTACTGAGCTTCAGCGTCACAGAAGGATGTGGACAAAAGCTAAATAAATAAGTGACATAACATTTAAAACGATGACTGATATGAATAAAATATACTAGAGAAGGGAGTTAAGGAGTCTAAAATTCCTCTTCCTACTTTCTTTTTAAAAGTGTGTGTGTGTGTGTGTGTGTGTGTGTGTGTGTGTGTGTGTGTGTTTGCACACACAGAGGCAGGGCTGACATCGGGGTGTCTTTTCCTCATTATTTTCTGAACCAGGTTATCAGCCTGACCTTGAAGGTCACTGCTTTGGCCAGACTGGTTGAACAGAAAGGTCCTGGAATATTCCTGTCTCTCCTTCCCAGTTTTGGGGCTACAGGTGGGTGGCGTCCCATTCTATCATGGGGATCCATTCAGCTCTTCTTGCTTTTGCAGCAAACCCATGAAGTGGCCCCTCAGCTCTTCCTTTCCCAGTCCTGGTAGTCATCTGTTTCCTAGAGTGGCCTTAAAATACCACACACGATGGCTCGACCCAGCAGAAATTTGTCCTCTGGCATTTCTAAAAGTTAGAATGCAGAAACTGGGGTGCCCGAGAAGCCATCCTCTCTCCAGAAGCTTCAGCTCTGGCTTCTGATGAGGCAAAAATCCCTGGTGCCCCTTGGCTCATGATTGACACAGCTCCAGTTCCTGCTTTCGTTGTCACATAGCCTTCTCCCTGTGGGCCTGTGTTCAAATCCCGCATTAGTTTTGTCTGTGGGCATGTCTGGGGGGATTAGCTTGATTGGTGGGAACACACACCCGTTGTGTGGGTGACACCATTCCTTGAGTGTATGTGTGCATTAATTCATTGCTCTCTCTCTCTCTCTCTCTCTCTCTCTCTCTCTCTGTGTGTATATATATATATATATATATATATATATATATATATATATATATATATATAAATTAACCATTTGTTGCAGGCTAGGAAAGTCAAACGGCAGCCAGCGCTTCTACAGGTCTTTCCGTTTGCAGTCTTCGATCACTGTGACGGCAGAAGCAGTGCTATAGGTCTACGCCCTGCCAGCCAGTGTTTCGTGCAGGAACCGCAGCGCCCGAGGCCAATGGCGTGTCTCTTTGTCCCAAGCTTGCCACAGGAAGAGCAGCTGTACTTGGTGTGCTGACTGATTTCCGTTTTCTTCACTGTTTTCTGGAGAGAGGCACCATAGCGGGTCCCGTATTTCCCGAGGGTCCTGACCTTGGTGCGTTTAGCCATGCCACCAGAATCTACGCCCAAGCCAGGAGAGGACTGCTCTCTAATTTGTGGGTTTGTTTTTGTTCTTTTTCAAGACAGACGGTTTCTCTGTGTAACCCCTCTGACTGTCCTGGAACTTGCTTTGTAAACCAGGCTGGCCTCGAACTTCCAGAGATCCAGCTGTCTCGGCCTCCTGCGTGCTGGGATCAAAGGTGTGCACCAAGATCGCCCGGCTTGTTCTCTCCTCTTAACTGTGGATGTGGTGTGGCTGCTTCGAGTCCCTGATGCTTTAGCGTCTCTACAGTGATAGTCTGCGGTCTGGAATTGTGAGCCAAACATACCCTTTCTCTCTTCATTTCAAAAATCTCTTGATTTTTGCCAGGTCATTTTATTACAGCAAGAGAAAACAAAGCCAGAACAGGGACAGTTTTACCTCGGGGTAGCTTCATCTTAGCTCAGTTACACCTGCAAAGACTTTCTGAAGAAGTCCGCATTCACAGGACACAGGTATCAGCGCGTCTGAGTCCTGAGTCACAGCTGTAGGAAGGACCGTCTCCCTGAGAGTGAGAATTAAGACAGGCAGCAGCTATCTGGGTGCTAGGAACACTGTCCCCTGGGCTTGGCATGCCATGTCCGTCTTGAATAAGAATGGATTACTCATACAAGACCCTCACAAGATGGATCCCGTTAACATTCCCTCCGGAAGGAGAGAAGTGAGAAGGGTCATTAGGTCATTAGAGCATTAGCTGGCTCTTGTGTCTTCCCAGTGCCTCCCTAGGGGGAGCTAGAGCATAGTGGAGGTCAAAGGTTAACTGAAGGGGGACTCCAGTAACAGCTTTTCTGAGTCTTCATTCCGGCTGGGGTGGGACTTCTTGGTGACTTAGCTGAGTTTTCTTACACTTGTGTTCTTCTATTTGCTTTTCTTTCTTGTTAATTTCATACATGTATGTAATGTAGGTGTCTGGGTTTTTTTTTTCTTTTTACAATTTATACATGTATCTTGATCAGATTGCCAATATGAGGCAGGCAGAAGAAGTTGCAACAAGAAAGACAAAAATACAATTCAGATCCACAAATGCTTTTGAGTGACTAGAAACTAATACTTAAAATGATGGGTAGGTCTGACTCCATTCAAGACAACAACATTTCTATAGCATGAAAGACACACTGATGAAGCTAAAACAAAAAGCAACACTTAAGGATCATTTTTATAATATACCTGAGGGTCTTAGGATTATTATCTAAAATGATTTAAGCCTCTACACAACTCTCCCACACATAGAGAAGATGTGAAAAAATATTTATATGAGTTAAAGTGCAAATAAATTAATAAAATATACTTAATCATATTAATAATCAAATAAAATATTTAAAAATACTATATATCATATTAGATTGGCAAAAGTTAAAAGTCTGCTATTTCTGGGTTTGGTCAGGGTGTGGGGAAATAGGTGTGCCAGCATAACGCTAGTGGGGACATCAATTACTAGCAGAGCCACTGTGAAGAGCAATCTGGTAGCTAGTACCCACGAAAAGATGAAAATCCCTGTACTCTCTGGCCCAGCAATTTCTCTCCCTATAGCTGTCCTCGAGAAATACCTCACAGACAAGAGGTCACACTGAAGATACTCATTTCCTGTAACAGTGAAAGATGGGAAGCAATCCGAATATCCAGTCACTGAGAATCACTGACTCTCCTCCAGAACACCACGCAACACTCTAAAAGGAAAAGACACTGGGTATACAGACCTTTAGAATATATCACTGAGTAAAAATATATGCAGTTGTGGGCACCAAAAATAAGGTACCTTATGAGATTTGGAAAGAAAGCAAAAGTCGGCATAGTTATGTGTACCTTTGCATGACAGAAAGATCTAGAAGGATATAAAGCAAGATCTGGAAGGAAATTTATCCACTAATGAGGTCAGTTCTACTCTGGGAATGGAGAGAGAAGACACAGAAAACTTTGACTCACAAAGAGTGTGGTAGTTTGAATGTAATTGGCTCTCATAAGCTCAGAGGGAGTGGCACTATTAGGAGGTGTAGCTTTGTTGGAGTAGGTATGGCCTGACTGGAGGAACTGTGCCACTGTATGGGTGGACTTTGAGGTCTCATATATGTTCAAGCCATCAGTGTCTCAGTTCACTTCCTGTTGCCCAAGGGACCAAGATGTAGCTCCTCCTACACTCTCAGCTTCTCAACTCCTTCTCCAGTGCCATGCCTGCCTGCATGTATGTCACCATGTCCTGCCATGATGAGAATGGACTAAGCTTCTGAAACAGTAAGCCACCAAATAGATGTTTTCCTTTATAAGAGTTGTCTTGGTCCTGGTGTCTCTCCACAGCAATAGAAAACCTAAGGTGAGGGTGTACTCACATTAGTGAGTATTTGAAATAAGTTACTTAAACTTAATAAACTAAATAAATCAATAATAAGCAGTGTGAAAGATGAACATGAAAAAGTGAGACAGTATGGAAGGTGCTATTGGTTTGTCTGGGGCTCTGTGCAAACCTAGATCTGAGCTGTAGTGGTGTCTGAGCACAGGGAGAATTCCATGGGGACTGGGCTGCTTGAAGCAACATGTCTGGAGAACATAGGTGGGCCTTGTCACCCTGGATCTTTCTAAAAATGGATATATAGTTTATTTAATTATAGAATAACCCAGGCTTGCCCCCAAATCCAACTGATACAGGAAAATATAAGGAAGAATCCGTTCTCTCACTCCCCAGTCCACCTTCTGGAGACAACACTCGGGGTGTACAGAGTCCCCTGGCTCTTCTAAGAGTTAAAAAAAAATGTCAGCAACAAAATGAGCAGCCCCAGGCTCACCCAGGTTGTGAGCAGAGTGCGACTTAATTCATATCCCCAATTAGGCTGCATCAAGGAAGGATCTGTCTGAAACTCGGGTGTGAGAGGAAATTGAAATGGGTACAAATAGCTTCTAGACAAGGTTAAATGTTGCTTCTTTTTCTAAAAATGGAAGGCATGCCTATTTCTCAGAACGATTTTATCGTTGTGGAAGTGTCCCGCTCTCACACAGATAACAGAGCAGTATTGCTTTTCTGATGCATAGGTCAAGGATGGTACCTCTGGATCTTTTCAGTGTCATTCCAAGGTGCTTGCCCAACAGAATGGGGAGAGTAGAGCGGGAAATGCCTGTGTGGGGAAGCTTTTCCCTTCCTTATCCCATTGATAACGCCCCAGTCCTTTCAGCCAGATACTTGTCAACAAGAGATAACTATACAGAGGTTTAGGAAGCAGGATGGACAATTGCTGGTTCAGAATTTGGGCAGGCTCTGGAGTTACCGGGATGGCCTATATTTAGGGCAGATACCTTGTTTTCTCCTTAGAAGGACAAAGGAATCTCTGTGTGGTCAAAGTGTCATCAAATAGAGTCACTTGTCTGGGGCCTGTAGGACTAAGGGTCAAGAAACAAAGAGTTCATATCCTGGCTTTCCTGGATCCTAGGTCAGCACTGGTGGACTCTGTGCCTTTTCCATGAAACCCCACATACAAGCTGTTTCCCGCCTTATCTAGCATACTTCATAATATCCAAAGATCCACAGTATGGGGAATATTGTGCCCAATTCTAAGGTGGCCAGTTAAGACAAGACACCAAGATTTACCCTGAGAAATTTACAAGTAAGTAGCTCAGACAGATATGAACAGACCTGACACTAATTCAAATGAAATGAAAAAATAAATTATAAATGCCTAACGCTCACTCAGGAAGCAGAGCAGAGGAAGGAGGATCACTGCAAGTTTGGAGTCAGCTTGTTCCAAGCCAGTCAGAGCTACAGAGCTCCGTGGGGCACCCCTGCGGCAGCAATGCCAGGAGAAGGGCGCAGGGAATAGCTCGTATGAGCTCGCCAGCTCACAAAGTGCTTTCACATCAATATACCTAATCAGTGGCTGTGCAGGGCCTTTAATTAAGTGGCGTTCTCGCTCTCAGCCAGGCAGTCCTCTCTGATGCATTTCGGAGTGCGTTTACCCCATCCACAGGACCAATCCAGCCTTCCAGCTAACTTCCATTTCTTCTTTTTGACCCAAGTTTCAGACCCCTCCTATCTGAGTCTCTCCCCCTGTCCTTACTGCTTGCAGTGTGACTACGGGCTGTCCTTAGCTGTTGAGTCAAGGCTTAGATGGAGCCTGTTGATCAGGTTAGAACATGCACCGAGCAAACGTAGCTGAAGGGTTATGGGCAGTAGAGAGATGCTCTGCCCCTTCCTTAATGAATAGACTTCTTACGTGGAGCAGCCTCTTCACCATGCTAACCCCCCCCCCCACACACACACACACACAAAGCGGTCAAGAGTAGATTGGTAGGCCCTTGCCCAGATTTCCCAGTTTATACTTCTGTTTGAGTTTTTCCTGAGACTTCAGAAACCAGGATTATTTATAGCCTTGTGTGGGACCCAATTTGCGATGTTGCCCTGCCTCATGACCTTGGAGTTGGGGCCCTAAGTAAAGTGATACGTGCTGGTTTAAATGACCTTCTTCATGTCCCCAGCTGTGTAGAGCAGTATCATCTGCATCTCAGTTCTCAGGCAGAAGCCCCTTCTGAGTCCACCCTTGTCCATGAAGGAGTTCACTGCCAATGGTCTGTTCCATGGTCATCTGGAGATATGGTCTCCCTGTCCTTTTCCCCCTCACCAAACCTAGTCTAGACTCGTCAGATGTGCAGACTTTGCTAAAATACTTTGGAATTCCCTTTGCGCAAAGAAGATCCCAGGAGGCGATTTCACCATGTCCCCAGTGTTTGGTTAAAGAAAGTTCCCTCTAGAGGGCAGAGGAAATCCCCCAGAACCCCTCAATCAGTAACCATTCCTTCCCCAGCCCTTCTACCACCTCCCTACTGACTGCCACTCGCCACCTCTCTGCCACATGGGTAAGAATGACGAGTCTACAGCCCACCTCTCTGAGGTCCCCAACCCCCATGTTCCACTGCATGCTGGAGATTAAAGAACCTCAGAGCTCCACAAATCCCTAACTGGAAAATACTTTTCATCAACCAGCATCCATTTTGCTTTTTGGAAGCACAGGACAATAATTTTCTTTGGGAAACTCCCCTTTACCCATTGCATTTGGCTTAGAGGAAACTCCTGCCAATGTACCGTCGTCTACCTTCCCTGAGTGGTGGCCCCGTGGACCAAGCCAGGCCAGTTCCACTGTGAGCTGCAATGTGGATAAAATAAGGATGGAGCGGGCAGCTTAGACTCCTTCATCCGAGCGCCATCTTTTCCCAAGACTGCTGATTAAATCCTGTCACAAAACTATCATGACTGGCTCAGTTTCTCTCATGGAGTAAAGGAGTGAGAGTAGATAAATCCTGTCCAAGATGCTTTGACAATAATAAGAACTGAGTTTGGTAAGTATAAAGGGTGGTGTCTGCTATAGGGATATCTAGTAGATATTCTCAGAATCGAGGGAAAAGTGGGGATTCTGAAGCTGTGGTTTGAATTTGTTCCTCAAATGCCCTGTGTTGGAAACTTGACCCCATAAAGTAACTAATAATGCAGATTAACAGGCAGTGGACGGTGATTGGAGCCTGAGGGACCTGCTCTCATAAATACACTATTTACTTAGAGAGCAACAGTCCATCAGGGCGCAGCTTTGTTATGATGTGAGCTCTCTCTGTCCTGCATGCCCTGCCTCCAGACTGTGAGCTACATAGCTTCCATTCCTTACACATTGCCCAGCCTCAAGTGCTTTCTTATAGCAAGATGAGAGGGCTAAAACCTCCTGACTGAAATTAAAGGGAAACTGCGTGGTCTTTATGGAATCCTATCACCTGCATCCCTAGTTATGATGCATCAAACCCGGCTCTGCCCATTCCCAGTGTCTTTATCCAGCATCCATAGTACCTATTAAATATTAGTTGCTATAGAGCAGTAGACAAATGATCCTAGATTGGATCCCACCCTATTCTCCACCCCCCAACCACACATTTTGTTTTCTGAGACAGGGTAGCATTATGTAGCCCAAGCTGGTCTAAAACCCACCCCAGATTTACAATCCTCCTGCCACTTCCTCCTGCCGGTGGGATTAGCAAGCATGCACCATCAAATTCAGCCTTTCTTGTTTCTGGCAAGAAACCGGTTCTTTTTACTCTGTGGCTTCCTTCTGGCCTGTGGACCCACATTCTGTCTGCTTAATCAAATCATAGCATTCTGCCGCATTCGTGTCCTATGCTTTAAAGCAATGAGACACAGATACTTGCAACCCAGGAGGATGCCTCCTGGGTTCCTTTCTCTGGTTTCTTTCCAGAAGTGATGAATTTAGTGCTTATGTATTCTACCGGCATTTGCTCTACACAGGGTCCAGGTAACTGAGCTGGCACCCTGAAGAGGCCTGATGCTTCAGCAAACAAATAAATACAGGCATTTAGAACTGTGTGGTAGCAAACTATTTCTGCATGGCCGTTCATTGACTCCCAGCTTGATATGGCCTAAAAGGCAGTGGGCCTGTAGATGAGGGGCCTGCTGCCTTGGTTCTCTTTATCCTGCGGAAATTGTTAAGATACAGATTTTTTGCCTGTGTCCTGAAACAAGAGTCCTGGTGAGAAAACGCCTGTCTATTTCTATGTCCATGGGAAATAAAGCCAAGCTCTTCCTTCTAGCTAGTTCCTCACACCTGACCCAGCCCCTGTAGTATTGTCTAGCTTGTACCATACTCTTAATTCTCAACAGAGAGTTTGCATATCTTCAAATTTATGTAAATAGCATGTTGATGTTGTTTGTATCATTCTGCAATTTGCATTTCCCCCTCAACTTCGTGTTTTAGATGTTTAGAAATATTTGGAGTCCCATGGGAAGTATCACAGTATATACAGAAAAACAAAATGTCCTTTTTCCCTAGTGAAAGATTGCAGTTTGGGAAATTTGACAGACCCTGCTGTAAACATGCTCATACATACCTAGTTCCATGTTAGTATCTCAAGTGTTACGCTCTATGGCAATCTAATGGGCATGCGGAGTAACATGCACTCCTGCTTATGCATTGTGTATTTCTAGAAAGGGTCAAACCATTGAGGCAAGGATGTGACACTTCTTCAGGTGTCAGTATAAATAGTGCAGCTCCTAGCAGAAAACCTGTCCCTGCCTATGAACAGAGAAAGCAGCCACGGATAATGTATAAGTCAATGGACCTGATCCAAGGAAACATTATTTATGGAAATAGGAAGCTGGGGGTTGGGGCATCAGTTAGTAGAGTAACTGCCTAGCATGCACGAAGCCCTCGGCTCAATCATCTGCACCACATCAATCGAGCACAGCAAGACACACCTTTCGGAATCCCAGTAGATGTGAAAGCGGAGGTCAGGAGTTCAAAATCATCCTCAGCGACACAGTGAGTTCAAGGCCAGTCTGGGCTATATGAAGCCTTGTCAAAACCAAACCAAACAAAAGTAACCTTCCAGACTGGAAACTGACCAATAGGCCGTACTGACTCAAAATAGACTATATGAAAACAAAAATAGAAAACAAACAAAAACCTCCACAAACTAATAGAAAAAAGATAAGATCTGAGCAAGTAATATTATATACTTGTTGTATACAAAGTATACAAATATATATACTCTATAAAATATATAAATATATATACTCTAAAAATATATAAATACATATACAAATATGTATACTCTATATACAAATATATATAGTATAAAAATGGTCGATTAATATACAAACAGTTCAAACTCTGGAGACACTCCTTCAGCTGCATCTGGGCTGGCGGGAGGCAGCCATGCTAATTAGGTCAGAGACCAGAGCAGCCTGAGGCAGTTCTGCCCACCTAGAATGAACAGGGCAAGGCCCTGTGAGTTCTTATTTGCATTGAAAGATTCCAGGGCCCTTCCAGTCACCCTCAGAGGCATGTTTGAGGGGGCAGGGAAAGGGCGTCTGCCAGTGTTGAGCAAGCAGAGGAAGGGTCACAGCTGGTGAAGCCGTTGATAATAAAGATCCAGGGGATGCTTGTAGATCATCCTTCTCAGAGGGCAGGCAAACCGAGGAAAGGATGGTGGGATAGGAGCTGGCTCACAGAGATTTCCAGAAGGCTTGCTGCTGAGTCAGCTGCAATGCTGCGGAACACTGCTGACATCACCACCTTAAGTGAGCCTGGCCCAGGAGAGTCCGCTATTAGAGAAAATCCCCACTGCCCTGATGTGTGATCAGCGGGCACTAACAGCTGAGGAACTTGGCAGCCCATTCCGTCTTCCCTGAGTAAACCTGCAACCTGGGAAGAAGCTCCAACGGGTGGTTCAGGACCTGGGTTGAACACCCTAGAGCTGCCTCTCTGCCTGTGGGAGCCAATGGAGAAAGCCTGTGTGTGAGGAAGGTTCTGACTGTTTGGCACCACAAAGGATCCCAGCAGTGGGAGTGTAGAAGAAGGACCAATCTCTTCAGCTAAGATCAGGTCAGTCCTTTCCTAAATGCTCCCTGATGATTTGACACCTTCAAAACTGCCACTGTCCAACAGCTGTTAGCCAGGTGACAGCAGATGCCACCCTGCTGTGTCTGATTTACACCCAGGAGATTTGAACCTTGGTGACCCTCCTTCTCCCAAGGAACGTCAAATCATAGTTCAGTCCATAAATCACCGCAGTGGGATCACTTTCTCTTCCTACCCTGCCCCTTATTGCAAACCTAACAAGAAACAAATTGTTCAGACCCCCTCAGTTAAAGGGCCTGGGGAGACTTGGCACCAACCTGGGAGCTCAATGCTCTGGGTTCTCAAAGCTGATTCTTAAAGAGCCACCCTAGCCAAATGTCCTTTACATACCACGTGCCTGGGAAGACCACATGCCAGTCACATTTTCTGAAATAGGACACAGGAGAAGAGGTTGTCCTTCTGGCGGCTGTTCTCAGCAATTGTCTGTCTTCCTCAGAATCTGTTTTCCCTAAAGCTCATGGGCTCCAAATTGTGTCTCAGAGATCATCAGAACTCAGAGACAACCCTTACAGACAATATTGAATTGTTTGTATGTTGCCTACCATGGTCCTCACATACATACTAAGTGTATGAACCCCCTTAATGCATTGGATCTAGAAGCTACTAATAAAGAATCATTATAAAGACAATTCCCTTCCTTGGTCTGGTTACTCATCGCTCTCTGGGGAGAAGGACACTGAGTCATCATGGCACTACTTGTAAAAGAACCTTGAGCTGAAACTCAACAGCTCGTAACATACCTACGCAACCATAGGCCAGGAATTGGGTGTTCTAGGCAGGGGGGACCCACACAATTGGAGGCCAGGGGATAGGAATGTCCAGGTGTGTTGGGGAATGTCACTCTGGGGCTCAGTTTGCAGCATCAAAGGTTAAAGGGAAGACAGGAGATGCTGTCGGGAAAAGGTTTGAGGGCATGGAAGATGGAACATTAGTGAGAAGACAAGCAAGGCAAGCACTGAGAAGTCAGATCAGACCCGAGTTTTAGAAAATTAATTCTATTATTATGGAGGATGGAGATTATAAAGACATGTGATTTGAGCCAGGCAACCCAATCTGGAAATTATGTTGTTGATAGATTTGGGGTTGACTAATTTCAATTCATATTTCCTGAATTAATTAAAGGATGAATTAATTAGCTAACAAATTAATGATGATGACTGGCGGGGATCTGGGTCCCACCTCTGCTCTAACTAAAGCAGTTGGCTTTCATCCACGCAATGGACTTTGAAGGAAGCATCCTGTGCCCTCAAAGGAGGAGGATGATTCTGATGTGCACAGCCCAGGCAGGTGGTGATGTAGGCTCCTTAGGCGGACTTCTGAGAGAAGACAGCCAGGGGGCAGTTTGCAGGCTCTGGAACACAGAGGGGATGCCCACCAACAGCGTGTGAGTTTGGATTTTTCTTTTTCTTTTTCTTTCAAAAACAGAATAACATAAATAAGAGTGTCCAACAAGGACTTGCCAAATCACTCTCAAAACCATCTGCATTTAAATTTATTTATTTATTTTTTTTGTCATTTTTATGAGCCAGGTATGATGGTGCATGCTGGCAAGCCCAACACTGAGAAGATGAAGACTGGAGGCCAGCCTGAGCTACGTGAGATCCTATCTCAAAAGAGAAAATTATATTTTAAATGCAAACTGATAAGCATTATTTTAAAGATCATATCAGTAGGTTGATTAGCTATTTCCCTATAAATTTCATGTTAGTTGTTGTTTCTCACAGCAACCCATGTGAGTTTATTTAGGGAAGGGCAGGATAAGGGGAAGGAAATGTGGCTGACCAGCAGTCACCATGGCTCCTCACTCCTGCCCTGCCCCAGGCCAGGCATTGGCCACAGCTGGCACAGCCTCAACAGTGCACAAGGCAACTTTGGTGAAGGCGAAAGGGGAAGGAACAGGTGGCAGGAACACTGTGGCAGAGGAGGCTCCAGGGTGGAGGAGGGGCCTAGCAGAGGCTTCCACAATCTCTGACTTTAACACAGAGACTGCGGGAGGACGAAAACCCTGCAGGAATCCTAACACTAGTTTTGATTTTTCTAGTCAGCCTTTCACCACACATCACACACACACACACACACACACACACACACACACACACACCTCACTAACACGTTCAACTGGAAATGTCATAAAATTTGAATTGGTTCTAATTAACAAACCTTGTAAGTAGCGCCCTGGCTTGCCTAGGATTTCTTTTTTAAGTAATTAGAAAAAGTTAACAATCCCTGCTAGTCCCCCTTTAAGCCATGTGCTTCTACGCACCAATAATGAAAGACCCCCTCCATGCATACTGTCCATGTCTCTACCAAAAGCAGGTGTTAAAATCCCACCCTCCTCACTGTACTGGGACTCGGAGGTGAAGGATTGGGAGGTGTGATGTGAGCTACCTGTTACTGTCACAAAATGTACTAAACAATCAGGATATAAAGAGAAGAGGTTTGTTTTGGCATAATTTTGAGATTTCAGTTGGCCCTATTAGTTCGAGGCCTACACTGAATCAGTGCACAATAACAGAGGAAGGAGGGGTAAGGTCTGTATCCCACCCAAAGGCACATCCTAGAGTAGTTGCTTTTGAATGTGAACAGTGGGAAATTTACTCTATGGATTTCCTAATATGGGCATTAGGAAAATAAGTACTATTCACTAGGATCATCACCAAGAGCAGCTCAGGAACACAAAGCAGGAAGAGTCAGTTCGAAGACACACCCTGCAGGAACTACTTCTGTAACACATGAGGAAGCAGACCGGAGACAACTGTGGGGGAGGGGCGTCCCCCTGCCCTGTCACCGGCAGTCAGGAAAGCCGACTGTGAGGAACTGAGGACAAAAACTCAGCCTGAGTTAGTCGACCTGGATCAAACTTCTAGAGCGTCTGATGCCAGGTGCTCCATCGCCAGCATATTTAAACACAGTACAATTTCGGGAAAAGTTTCCAGGCAACCATCATTCATTCCCATTCTGGGTTTCCAGGCAACAATCTTTCCAATTTCAGGTACCCAATAAAGCTCAAGGCATGCCTATGTAGAAACTCTTTGCCCAGGCCACGTGACCATGAAGATAGGCTCTATAGCTAAAGGGCCTAGGATCTGGTGTGGTCTGACTGAGAGAGCAAAGAGGTCAGCAGGCTATAAAATACATGGGGTGTCTCCCTGAGGAGGGGTTCTGCTAACTGAGAGCTAAAGATGAAAGTCTGGGGTGGGAGACTCTGGAACACACATTCTGGGGGATTTAGGTGAGGTCTGGCTCCACAGAGAGCACCGGTCACAGATCATTAACAATCACTCCAGGCCTTCTGAGCAGAGAATAGGTTTCTCCTCCTTTGAGGAGACTGCCCCCCCCGCCCCCGCCCGCCCACCCTATGATTAACATTCTTGGTATTCCTAGTGATCTGCGGGCTTGAGAAACTTTGTGGTTCCAGAGCAGGGTGCCAGAGCAGGAAATGGAAAGATCGAAGAGAGAGAGAGAGAGAGAGAGAGAGAGAGAGAGAGAGAGAGAGAGGAGAAAGAGAGGGGTAGGAAAGGAGGAAGGGAGGGAGGGAAGGAGGGAGGGAGGAAGAGAGACACCAGGTTTCAGTGTAAACACAAAGCACAGAGGTGAGCTGGAAGCAGGAAAAGGTTTTAAACCCTCAGACCCCAGCATGCTAGGATAATGTACGTCCCCCAGCAAGCTTCACCCCCAAAGGTTCTGCCGCCAGGGACTGAGTGTCCAGGTGCCTACAGAGGATATTTCACATTCAACCGCCACACACCCCTCATGACCTGACCTCCTTTGTCAGGCTCCACATAAAGGTTTCAGTTTCTCGCCCTTTCCCACCCTTCCCACGGTTTCTCCTCTCTACCCCCTTTGATTCCCTCCCCTCCCCACCGGTACTGCTTCTTTCCTTCCTTCTCCATGGACCTCAGTGGGGCAATCGGGTTCTAAGGCATGCCCAAAGACAGCAGGGTCACGGGCACAGAGTTCTTATGCCTGAGATTAGTGCCCTTGTGAAGGGACCCCTAGGGGTAGATCTCTGCTTTTTCATGCCATGACGTGAGACAATGACACAGTCATCTAAAGCTAGAAAGTAGGTGGCACTTGTTTTTTTTCCACTAGGAATTGACCCAGGCCTCACACTTGTTAGGAAGGGTGCTGGGCCCTCTATTTTGAGGTAGTCTCACTAAGTTAACTAGTCTGGCTTCCGATACACTCTGAAACACAGGCTGGTCTTGAACTTGTAACCCTTTGGCCTCAGCCTCAAGAACAGCAAGAGAAGACAGATCTGGGTCACCAGGCCCAATTCTGATCTTAGATCCAAACTTGAACTGCCCAGCTTCCAAAACTGTATAAGGTCAATTTCTGTTGTTGAAGCTACCCGGTCTCTAGAGGTTGTCTGTCACAGTAGCCGGACTGGCTAGAACAGCCAAGGATCCCAGCTCCCAGAGGCTCCTGCAAGTCCCTCAGCAAGTTCTCAGACTCTGAGGAACAGTCCCGGTTCAGTTCCCTGACCATCAGGTCCTAGAGTCCAGGCAAGGGAAACTGACAGCTTGAAGAGAAGGGACCATTGCTGCCTTCTGACATAAGAGCCTGGAATTCACTTTTCTATAAACAAAACGAGTTTAAAATGGCGGGCTCGCTGCAGCTGGAACCCCGCCAGGAGCAGTCAGGTACTTTAGACAGTCACATGTTAAATATTGTAACCAGATCAGAGCATCTAACCATTACATCATGGCTGCTGTCTGAAGTATAATGGAGCATCCAAACAAAAAAATGGATATGAATTTCAGTGTCTCTGTCCCTTTAGAGTCAATGTGCAGTGTTGTTCTCATGCCTAGTCTCCAAGCTTAGAGCCCTTTCTGAAGGTGTAGGCTCCTGCCTCTTTGGGCCAGCTGCCGAGATAACGGAGAGATCCCAGCAGGTAGTTGAGGCCCTATGTTTCAGTCCAGAACCTGCTATGTGTTACACTGAAGCCACTGAGCACGGGTCAGGCCAGGGGCTATTGCTGCTAGCATCTTTCATTCTATGAGTATGGTTCTTATTTATTCATTTATGGTTTGCAGGTCATCCATGGTGACAGGATCTTTCCATAGCTCTCTTTTCTGGTCAAAATTCGGTAAGAACAGTCCAACTGCTTTCCTAGGATGTCTTTATTTTTATGACTTTCCACCAAAGAGCACTGCTTCCCTTAGCTGGGCTGTGTGCTGGAGACACAGCTTTGGCTATTACATCCACAAATACTCTTGACGACAGGCAGCAGGCGAGACAGGAGCCAGAGTTTGAAAGTTCCAACGTTTACAGTTCCCACTGGGATTTTGATTTGATGGACCTGTCTCACCTTAATAAATTACCAAAGCTTCTCTTTCCCTTGAACTTTTCCTTGTGTCTTTGTTCCAAAAAAGTCTAAAGAGTCTGTCCTAAAAGTTGGCCATTTCCCTGTTTGGCAGGTAAAAGGCTGCAGGGTGTCACCGTGAAAGGAGACCTCTCTATTAGATGTTCCTGTGGTTCCAAGCCCACTCAGGGCTGTGCCTCGGCCTTGGCAAAGGCGCTCACCGTTTGAAAAGTTATTTCTAGCCCAGCACAGCTGTTCGCAGTTCGAGTTCAGCAAAGGCCATCACTTCTGCCGACTCAGTGCCAGCATCCCAGTACGCCCAGGGACATCATGGTGACCCGCGTGTATGCCTTTGATGAGTAAACAGAGTGACCACTTGTCCCAGGTCTTGTAGAAGTCACCCAGCGGGCATTTGATCACACTCTCTCTTCTCGTCTGCTGCAGCGAGGGCTCTTAGAAACAAGATCCCAGAGAGCCCCCTAATTCTAGGTTCCTAGGCTGGGATTTTCCTGGAGAAATGAGATTATTATAATCATAATGGCAAGAAAAAACTCTTATTTGATGGGTGCTTATGTGGCAGGGGGTGCATTTGATACTTTTTAAAAAACTACTGTGCTCATTTAGAGAAGAAAGAAAGGGGCTTCCATGAACTTTATGGCTAGGAAATAACAGAACCAGACTTTAAACCAGGCTCACCCAGATGCAAGGCTCTCCTTATTCCTGTTAATATGGTGTTGTGGACTAAAATATGGTATGCCTCTATGTGCTGCAGTGACGGGATCTGGAGGCAGAAATCCTCAACTCCCTGACTTCTTCTACCTACTGATCTTCAATACATTGTCATGAATTCTGCTAATGCCCAGCCCATCGCCTTCTGTATGATAGCAGGCCTTCTTCCATGAGCCTGTGGACATCCCAGCAGGAGGCAGGGAATGGCAACAGACACAGGCTACTGCATGCATTTCTCTTGTCTCTCTTTGCTGTCCTTGGTCAGCCAGGCAATGTAGTCCTTAGCTTTTAAAGGCCAGTAAAAGCTTTAGTTTGGGACTTCTGGTAGACCTTAGGTGGATGCTTCTCTGCGGTCTTCAGTGTCTCCAGTAACTGGATCTCACCCTATTCAGAGGGGCAAGGACAGCAAGAACTCTACCTTCTGTGCCCTGCTCTTCCGTTTTGTTTTTCTGTGTGGTAGGGGTGGGCTGTGAAGATGCAGATCTCCCCATCCCTGGGAGGTACACCATTGGTCCCGTCTTCCCACCAGCGTAGATAGACTCAGGAGAGTGACAATGGGAAGCTTCGCTCAGAGGTTCACTGCGGTCAGCCCCTGTCTCTTCCGGTGCCATGCTAAGTCACTGTGCCAAGGGCTTCTTTCTCTGCTGAGGGGGTAGATTTTTCTCCTAGGGTGCCAACTTGGTATGCATGTCTACCTGGGAATGCATGGGCTCCTGGGCTTGCAGAAACCAGGATAAAGGGGGGTAAAGTGGTATTTCCTTCCAGGCACTGGGGAAGCTGGGGAAGAGTAGGGTGAACTTGTGTTCTGCTGGTCCAGAAACATACCCTTTGCCATTTGATCCATCTGATCGCTCACTGTTTTTCCTCTCCTCCACCCCTCCTCCATATCAAGAAGACTGTAGCTAACCTGGTTGTCTTTCTAAGAACTGTGTAGACAAGACACAAAGCTAAAACTTCTCCTCCCACCTTCGGGAGCAAAAGCTTAAGTTCTAAGAAGAGGGTTCTTTTGTAATTTCTAGGTGTCCAAAGATGCAATTTCCCAAAGATCCTGTTTGTCTGGCAGGAGGTAAAGGGAGGGGTGACAGGAAGATGGATTTGTGGGTTCTAGGAGCTGAGAGCCAGCCCTACATCCAAAGAGAGTGATTTCAGCACACAACACACTGGGGCGCTTGGCACAGACTGGGGGGTGGCGGGGCCAGTGGGACCAGGCCAGGCAAGGCTGCCATAGAGATAAATGGACTGGGCAGAGAAGCCAGGACCAGGTGGGCTTCCTGTGGAGGCCACGACTGGGAGCTGGCATCAGCCACCTCTGGGAGGTCAGGGACACTGAGGTGACGCATTTTTCATTTTCTGTGTTTCTTCTGCCAGCAAGGATAAGAGTTTGGCAGTAGAAATTAAGTTGTTATAGGAAAGTGAAGAGATTCTCAAACCTTGTGTTTGTGGACTAGAATTTACGGCCTCCCTCCCCTGTCTCTGCACCCCTCTGATTAATTCAGTGAGGAGAGTGCCGTTCACACTTTCCGCCTGGACCTTCTGTCCGGAACCCTAGAACAGTTAGCCTTCATTGTACGTGACTCTTTTGTTTTGTTTTCCCATTTCATGAACCATTCAACAAAAAGTTTGAAACGGGAAGCATTTTGGTGAACACTGCTTGGTTTTTCTGGGACCTTAGGCTTCAGGGGGAGGTGGCCCCATGGGAGGCAGGTGGCCCACCACCTTCAGCAGTTTATGGCGCCAGCTCGAGAGACTGAGAGTCAGAGCCCTTGGAACAGCCCCAGTTAGCATGTGGACCGTTCTGGTGCCTGCCTGGGTGTTCTGACAAACGGATGGTCTGCGTTAGTTTTTAAACAACACCTAATTTTGGAAATACCTCTGTTGATGAGCCTCGCATTTTTTCCAGAAAATGCCCGCCGTGTATATTAAATTGACTAAACACTCGGAGGGGCAGAAATCAGGCCCCAGAGAAGCCGTCACAGAGAAGGGAGGAGGGGCAGAGACGGGGCCAGTTCTGAAAACACACTCAAATTCTGATTGAAGTACCAGATCCAATTCCACAGAGGCGTCTTAGGAACTCTCAAACTGCTGAAAATAAAATGGAAAAAAAAAAAAACGCAATTACACACTGGCTCCCATGTGTGGCTGTTTAACGAACATGGTGTGGCCTGCTTCTTCTCGACATATGGCTACTGATGAAGGAAAATTCTATTTTGATTGCAGAGTGGCCTTCAGCAGTTGGCCACTCTGAGAGATGACAAACAGGCCACATCGTTCTCCTCTTGCTCACCAGCCACTTTTGGGCCGTTCTTGACAGCTCATAAACACACACAAAATGCTAAGTTAGTGGCTTGCTGGTTGTCTCCTTCAAGTTGAAAAGGCACTTTTTTTTAAAAAAAAATCAATTTTCCTTATGTCTACTTTTTTTCCACATTTTCAACTCTGACATTCAAGTGTACTTCACAGATCGCCTTGTAACAACATTTGAAACCCAAATTCGGAACGCCCCGTGAAGCCATTCCTCAGGAATCTGGTGTGAAGCGCCAGGTTACGCGCCTTCTTAGCGCCCCTGAAACAGCAAGCTGGAGGTGGCATTGTCAGAAAGGACTGGCACCACTTCCTTAATTATCCACCAGCAATTAATTACTTTGAAGTTGCCCTTGCTTGGGTCTTTTGGCTAGACTGCTGACATTCTTCAGGACCTTCCAGAAAAGGTCTTGCTCCTTGTTTTCTATGACATCACTCATTCTTGAGTCCAACCACATTCTGGACACTTCTCATGCGATTCTCTTCTTCCTCCCGGGGACATGTCAGTGGTGGGGACACTCGGACTTTCCTCCGTGTGCCTTTTTTCTTTTCTCGCTGGGGATTGTACTGCAAAGGCTTGAGCTAGTCCTATGCGGACACTGCTTACATCTGCAGCTCCCACGCAGCCTCTTTGAGTTCCCTGTGTGTACACTGTCACCTGAGTCCTTTTTCTGCACCGCCACTCTGAGCCTTAAGCCTCAGCGTTGTCCTTAGTGCCTCTTCTCCCGCTTTGTCCTAAAATCGGTTGTTGTCGTTTCCCATCCCCCCACTGCCACCTCTTATTCCTGCCATCGTCTGTCTTGTCCAGATTTCTGCAACCATCTCTTCACCGGCACATCTTTCCCCACCAAGACCATGAGGATCTTTCTAGAACACCAATAGGAATAAATCACTCTTTGGCTAAAAACTTTGTCAAGAGCCCTCACAGTCTTTAGAAGAAATTTCAAACTTGGATCAGGCTGACAAGGCCTTCATGGTGGGGGCCTCACTCCCCTTCCAGAATGATCTCTTGCCTCTGGTACCCAGACTGGATAGGCTGCTTACTGCCCTCTGCCTCATCCCCTCTGGATCTATTAAGCTCTTTGCCACCTGTAATGTCCCCTCTCCTGCACAGCATTCTATGTCCCTCCCCTTTTGTAAGAGGCCCCTACAGCGCCCGTTGTTCCCCATCACAGCACTTAACATTGCTGCAGCAGCTTTACTCACCGGCATTCTCTCGAGAGCTGTAAAACGCCTTCCAGAGAGACGTCAATCATGATGTCTCTAGTGACTGCTTCATTATGGATGCTCAAAATTGTTTGAAGAACGAATGCATGAGGATACCTGACAGAGCTGTTTTTGTTTGTCTGTTTCATGATTCTACATTCTGAGCAGGGAGAGACCAATTTCCCCTGATGGAGCCAATTCCCATCCTTGGTCTGATGTGCTGAACAGAGTGTGAAAGTCAGGATGGGGTTTCTTAGAAAGGCAGGGGCACACTTACAGTGTCTCTCGTTGAAATGATGGAAGTAAATTTTACTTTTCAAAAGCATGAATGGTGTAAGGCTCACTAATTCATACAGCTCCAAGTAGCTCATCCTAGAAAGATAAAAGTTCACTTATCATCTGATGTAAAAGTTACAAAGTCACTTCTTACTTATTATTCTACATACATCAGTCCATTCACCTTTTTTTATGGATTTCTGCTGTGTACACAGCTCTGTACTCGGTGCCAGACAGACAGGAGGAAATGATCAAGATCTCTGCCTTCATGATGCTTACTTAAAAAGAAACACAAATGCAACCTTTTCAGTTATAAAATTTAACTGGAAGGAAAGAATAATGCCATGAAAGAATAACTCGAGTGGGATGTAATTCAGATGAGGGAGTGGTATCCATGAAGGAAGGAAGCCTGGAAAATAATTACAATAAAGCCAAAAACCAGGGAAGAGTTGGGGATGTAGGACTTAGTAGGATGGGAATTACTTTGACAGTCAATGTCTGAAACATTTTCAGAGATGGAATTGATTATTCATCTAATAGGTTGTATGTCAGGGTGAGTCAAAAGACTTGGCAAGGTGAATGAGTTCAGGTTAAGTCCATGAATGTCCAAGCTAGATGGCATGAATTTCTCTCTTAGGATTTTGTTGCTGTGAAGAGACACCATGACCGTAGCAGCTCTTGAGGTGGCAGCTTACAGTTTCAGAGATTTAGCCCATTGCCATCATGGTTGGGAGCATGTGGTGTATAGGCAGACCAGGTGCTGGTGAAGGTGATGCTACATGTTGATATACACACAACAGGAAGTGGTCTGAGTGCCACGCTGAGAGAAGCTTGAGCAAAGGAGACCTCAAAGCCCCCATCAGTGACACACTTCCCCCAACAAAGCCACACCTCCTAATAATGCCACTCCCTTTGGGGGCCATTTTCTTTCAAACCACCACAATTTCCATTCCAGTTCCACTGGTAAGCTGTACAACTTTGGGAATGTTGCTCAGCCTCACTGTGCCCGGGTTTCTAATTCTACAAAGTGAGTCATAATGATCGTCATTACCTCAAAGATTTGTTGTGAGGATTAAACAACTTACTATCTATGAAACATTTTGACTATTGCAAGTATAAGTATATAGGCTTTGTTTTTTTTTTAACTGCTGGGGTACAGAGTGGTTGAGAGGGAGTTGTTTGTAGCCTGGCTGGCCTCAAACTTACTATGTAGCTGAGGATGACCTTAGACGCCTATCTTCCTACCTCTGCACCACCACATTCAGCTCTGCAAGTAGATTTTCTTATACTGAAATAGAGAAGTAACCTTCTAGATCTCTGAGGTGAGCGATGCAACATGAGAAACTGAGTTTGGATTCCTAGTACCTACACAAAATGTCAGATGTAGCAGCCTGCATGGTATTTCCAGCACTAGAAAGGCAGACATGGAAGGATTCCTGGGGTTTGCTGGTCAGCCATTCTAGAATCATAGCTATCTCTGGAAGAGCTACACTAACGGAGAGCTTGACATTTATTGAGAGAAGAAAAAAATGTATTTGGGCGGTGAAGATAAGAGTTCAGCTTAGCAACCAGCCTGGGATTGCTACAGACCTCCGGAGCATCTATCTTTGGCTATGATTCAGATCTCAAAAGAGATGCTTGGGCAGGAAGTGTCAATCTTCAAAGCCTCAACATAGAATTAGTGCTTAAAGCTGAGGTACAGAAAAAGTCAGGGAAAAGGTATAAAGAAGTAAGGTAGGAGCCAAGCGGTGGTGGCACACACCTTTAATCCCAACACTTGGAAGGTAGAGGCAGGAGAATCTCTGTGAGTTCAAGATCAGCCTGGTATACATGGTGAGCTCAAGGACCATCAGGGCAACACAGAGAACCCCTGTCTTGAAAAACTAAAAACTAAAAAATAAAATAGAAGGAGGAGAAGAGGAGAAAGAGCAAGAGGAAAAAGGTAGGATTGGCTCTGAGAATCCTCATGTCCTGTGTGCAGTGCTGTTATATACACATGTGAGACAAGAGGAGAAAAGGATATCTGCTTAATATGAACATAAGAAATACAGGAACCAAGGGGGACCTTCTGTTTCTGGTTTAATGGAGCTTAATAATCAAGTGATCTGCTTCATCTTCTGAAGCTGATTCTGTGGCTTCTCATATCAATCACTGGAATCCCTCATCCAAAGACTTCAAGGAAAGCCTGGAGTGTTTGGAGATCAACGGGGCCTTGTACCTGGTAAAGCCAGGAGGTGGGAGCATCATTAGGCTAGACCAAGAGAATCAAATGTCTCTAGAGGTGTGAGGAGAAGCCACGAAGGGCACCAAGCATGAAGGATGAGGGATGAAGGATGAAGGATGAGGGATGACCACTTTGCAGTTTGGAAAGACGAACGATGTGGAGGGTGGTTAGGGAAGGTGTTATTTCCTGCCGAAGCTGGGGGACTACTGGAATGTCTCCTTCAGGAACACAGAGTACCAAGGCAAGCCAGGATCATGCAGGAGGTGAGCCATTCCTATTCAAGCAAAGTCCATGGTGAGGAACCGAAGAGACCAGGCAACCACTGGCTAGAAATAGTAAGAGAGAGGATGACACTAAGACTCTCGCTTGTTTCTGATGATTCTTTAACGTTCAAATATTGTAAATTCCCTAACACAGCCTCACTCCTCACAGAATTCTATCAACAGTTTCTGTAGTGATGATTCTCTAATCATCAAATGTGGTTGCTCTGCCTCCTGGTGAAAATGCACAGATCCCTGTAGAGATATCTCAGCCCTGTTCTGTTGTTCCTGGTGGGACGATTCCTAAAGTTCATTCTCAGTTCCCCTCCTGTTCTTTCTTAAGCCCGTTCCCATGATCCTTTTATCTTGATATCAAAACTGTTCACAAGGTCGCTGACGATCTTCACTTTTCTGAACTGCACAGTCAAGCTCAGGTCTCATCTTCTGAGCCCCACTGGATGCATCGAATGCGGCCAGTCACGCTCTCTTTCCTAGCACTATCTTCATTGGCAGCAGGCCTCAGGTATCTGCAGCTATTTCTCCATGGTCTCTGAGTGGCTGCTTACATCCTGGGCTTCTTTCTGCTGTAATTCAAATCCTCGAAAAAAATCCCCTCCTGTCTCATGATTTTGAATGACATCTTTGCCCTAATGGATCTCCAGTTCATTCCTCCAGGACTGTGCTCACTCGGCACCTGCTGTTGGGTGTTATGTTGGCACCTTAGACACTGTATGTCAGGAAGATGCAACTTGATCCAGGCAGTGCTGATGCCAAAAATCTTCAAGTCAATCTCCCTTCTCTTTCTCCTACAGTGCGCATCTCCCTGGCGCTGGAAAATATAACCATCATGCAGTTGCCTCTTGCCACCTCTCAGCGACCACTACTCTTGGCTCTTCACTACTGCAATATGCTCCCAGCATCCGTCCCTCCACACTCCCCTGTCTACATCCACCCCTCCACACTCCCCTGTCTACATCCACCCCTCCACACTCCCCTGTCTACATCCACCCCTCCACACTCCCCTGTCTACATCCACCCCTTCACACTCCCCTGTCCACATCCGACCCTCCACACTCCCCTGTCCACATCCGACCCTCCACACTCCCCTGTCCACATCCGACCCTCCACACTCCCCTGTCTGTTCTCAGTACCACAGCTCAGATAAATCTTTTTTAAAAAGCAACCAGAGGGTAGGGGGCTTCGGTCAGAAGAGCAAAAGCCAGAGGACTTAAGTTACAGACCCCAGCACACATTAAAGAGCTGGGCACGATAATATAAATCTGTAATCACAGTACTGGAGTGGCAGAGACAAGATGATCCCTGTGACTTGGCAGCCAGCCAATCCAGCCGAATTGGAAACTTCTGGGTTCAATTAGAGACCCTTTCTCAAAAACTGAGGTGGAGAGTAGTGGGGAAAGACACCTAAAGTTGAGTTCCACATGAGTGTGCACATATGTGTACACACACACACACACACAAACACACACACACACTACCCAGGAGTACAGGAAGCCAAAGCTACACAAGGGCCCTCAGACTCCTGCCTAGTCTGCTCTCACTCCTTGGCTCAGTGGCCTAATCTCCTTTACTCCTTCATCTACTCTGCTCCAGAGACCCTGGACTCCTCACGATTTCTCAAATATGCCAACCAAGAGCCATTTCCGCTCACCCTCCTGAATGACACTGTTGATCCTCAGCTATCAGGAAGGCCAGCCTCACACTTTAATCTCAGGTACAAATGACTTCTTCAAAGTGATGACGTCTGCCACGTTTACTATCATAACTCGTCCCATCCCAGCCTCCCAAACTCTTTATTTTGCCTTGTTTCTTTTCCCTAAGCATTGATCATGTTTGCCACCCTATGCAACGCGACCATTTATTATGTTCATTACTGATTGTCTCCCCCTGCTGGAACGTTGGTTCCACAAAGCCAGAGAGACTTTTTGTGTTTATGGCAAGACCCTGATCTGGGACCCCGGGCACCAAGGAAACACTTGTTAGATCAGTGACTGGATTCTTTAAGTTCTCAACTGCAATGAGCTTCTTTATGCACAAGGGGAGTCCATAGCTTCACTGGGACGTGGAATGAACAAATACACAGGTGTGGGAACAAATGAACATTGAGCTTCAGACTTATGGTTTGCGCTTCTGATTGGAAGCTAGAACAAGTGTCTGCTTTCCGACTCATTCCTTCCATGCGCCCTTCATTTTCACCCTCTGCTCTGCTCAGGATGGGGTGGGGAGCCCACGCAGGCAATAGTGTCTGCTGAGGGTGTGTCCTTCCTAGAATCCCATCTTCTTCCTTCTTACCTCCATGTGGTCCTCACTATGACCTCATATTTCAAGTGCCCAAATTGGGAAAAAAGAGTAAGAGAAGGAAGAAAAAGAGGAGATTTATCAATTAGCCAGTGTCACCAGTGATTTTGATTTGGTTCATTGACAGGAAGCACAGACGTTCACTGTACCTTTTTAGTAAGAGGGAGAATAAGGAATACCAGGGAGGCCAAGACAATGATTGGGATGGGAACAGTCCCTAGGGGTTAATATGAGGGCACTTGAAGATGGAAGAGGGACACCACCAGAAAAAAACAAGCAAACAAAACAGATCACTTGTGCAGAACCACTATGACACATCTGTCTTATTTTATTTAAGCCATACTCGCAGGCCACAATGCTGCTGGTACCTGGAATAGCTGGGAAGCTGTCCCAGGATTCCTGGAAGTATGACTGGATGAGAAACGGCCCAGTGGAGAAACTCACCACTCAGTGAGTGACCTCTCCTACTTAACCCCCCCCCTTTTTTTGATTCCTGTCACTTCCGTAACTCCCAATATTGATGGCCTTCTGCAACATTAAGACTAGCTAGAGGGAGGCTGGCCTTCTATTAAGTCACGAGCTCCTACGAAATAATCGATCCACAGAAAATCACTGTTATTTGTGTTACATGCAGAGTTGGTTATCCTTGGTCAAGAAGAACCCAGCAAGCAGAGCACAGGACAGACAGTGGGAATTTAACAGCGTCTAGTCCCCTCTCCTACCGCGTGCTCTTGTCTTGCCTAGCGTCCCTCCATCCTCCTTCGAGATGGCTGTTTCCCGTATTTCCCTCTTCATGACATATCTGTGTTTCCTCTATTTTGGCCCCGGATGTCAGATTGGCCTGCATTACTCCAAGCTGAATCATCTGATTTCCTGTCCATGTTCCTAACCTTTCCAGAGCCGTTTGTATCATTCCCCAGTCATTCCTGCTGTTTACAATACCTCTCAACTTAAAGCCATCTGCAGATCTCATTAGCAAAAGGCTGACTCCATCTCCCCCGCGGTTACAGGGTGTACTGAATACAAGGCCTGACACCAACTCTTTCCTCTCCATTTTGAGGCACCACCTCCCTGGACTGCGTGTAGTTTTTACCTTTTTTATATGATTATATTCTTATTGCACATACATGCTTATACTCCCTGTCTAGACAAATGTAAATATGTGAAATCCAGATTCCTAATTTTTTTTTGAATGAGTTAGTAGGACTGGCAATGTTCCAGGATGTGCACGGACTTGAGTTTGAGCCCCAACACTCCCAAAAGGAAGAGACTGAGTTCGTATCCATTTTAAAACACAGCTCTTCATCCCTTTCCTTGTCGTCTTTCCTAGTATACCTAAAATACTTAGCTTGCAAAAAGTAAAGTATTACCTTACATTTTAAGGTTAGATTCAGCCTTGAACACAGTTACTTTGCACCCATTAGCCAGGTGTCTTGGTAAACCTTCGAGAATATGATTCAAATATTTCACGTTAACAGTGAGACTCTGAGGAAGCCATTGGGTCCCTCATGGCTCACTGGCTCTTGGCTTCAACTTTTCTGACTCCTTTTCTTTTCCAAATATTATTCAACATGTTTTCAAATCTTATTCTTCTTTTCTCAAAAACCTCGGCGCCTGATGCAATGGTGAATTCCTGTTATTCAGCACATAGGAAAACGAGGCAGGCAGATGGTAAGTCAGCCAGGGCTCCAGAGTGAGCCCTTGTCTCAAGATACACAAAACATCCAGAACTCCTTTAGCCTCTTCTGTGCTGAGCTCTGGATGCTGGAGAGCTTCAAGAGGCATCTTGATGCTCCAAGGGCTTCTCTATCCAGAAAAAAAAAAAAAAAAAGGAGAAGAGAAAACCACACAGGAGCACTCGCCACATCTGGACCTGCAATATGCATTATCCCATTAGTTCCTGACTGAATCCCCATGGAACGGCTGACAAAGCAGGAATTTAGAGGTTAATTGGCCTGCCCTTGCTGCAGGGCATATATGGACGGATATTCAAGCTTGCTACCATTGGAGCTGATTAATTCCTAGAGAGAAGGGCTTTGTTCTGACTGCTAATGTCAGAGATTTCTATCCATGAAGCCTCTGTGCTTTATGAACACGGCTGGGGAGCATGTCACACAGACACATCCCACACAGTGGGCAGGAAGAAAAGGGGGCAGAAAGCTGAAGTCCTACAGTTCCCTTTATGGGTGTGTATTTACGATCTAAGACCTCCCAGTAGGCAGCACCCTTAAAATTTCCACAGCTCCCAAACAGAACCATCCCAGGACAAGCCTTGAATATGTTCAACACCCAAATGCAGCAGTAACTTACAACAGAAATTCAAAGAGCAGGCATAGAAAAATATTTATCTTGTTAGTTATTGAGACTACATATTAAGCAATTATAATGATACTTTTTACCAAGTTAGCAAAAAGAAAATACTTGAAGCTGGTAGAGTTGTGGTAACATGGTCTCTTCTATACAGGACTGCAGGGGAGGCAACGTGGTAGAATCTCTCTGAGAAACTGTTTAGTTACAGGTAATAAGGACCACTGGAAGATGAACCAACATCAATGGCAGTCAGGATAAAAGAAAGCAGTACCCCACCTAGACAATGAAACCCCACACTGTCACTGAAAGCCATAGAAATAGCGAATGTATTAATGGACTATAAGGACTCTCTGAATATTAAAAGTCTATTGTAGAATAACAAACACTATGAAATTGTGATACATAGAGTAGGACAAGAAGATATATGGGGAACAAGAAGAAAAGAAGGAGGAGACTGGAGAAACAAATACCAATTAGTTAACTGACGTTATTCATAAGAGATAGTATAGGGCTTTCTCTATTTGTATCCTATGTATTGTAGCGTGTGTGTCTATGTGTGTTAGTGGTAGTGCATGTGTGTGTGTGTGTGTTAGTGGTGGTGGTGTGCGTCTGTGTGTGTGGTGTGTGTTTGTGTCTGTGTGTCTCTGTGTCTCTGTGTGTGTTAGTGGTGGTGGTGTGTGTGAAACAGAAATGAGTGCATTAGTATGGACTTTGATTTATTGATACAAATTTAAGGTCAAATTTAATATATATATGTATACACATATATATTTCTACTCTTATTTAAGGTGTTATGTTTATACAACTCATTTAAAAATGTAGTATATAATTTTAAATTATAGATTAAGAGATAGTCATTTATAATAGTCAAATTTGTAATCATGTTAGTTAGGGTTTCTAGATATACAGAGATATATTTCAGTTAGATAATCTTCATTACTTCAAAGACCTACAGAATATGGCATTTAAAATGTTTCAAGAACTTAGACTTTTCTTGACAGTGAGACATATCTACTTCTGGCATAACCAATTACTTCTGAGAGGTTGGTGGACATTGAAGAAACTCGTTATGAAATTTGCTTTCAGTGTGACAAGGTAAGAAACTGGTAAGAAACTGCTCTTGCCTGGGCTGTTTCATGGTACGCTGTATGAACTGGACATGGAGGACCCACAGAAAAATAACTGCTGAACTTTCCAAAAGAAGGTGAAACAGTCATTCAGAGTTCCTGCTTCATGAAAGAGTCTGCCAGACATTCTGCAGGACACAGAAGGAATGACTGACAAATTGCCAATATAGGCAAAACAGTCTTTCAAATTTCCTGCTTCATGGAAAAGTATACTATGGGCCTATACACTGAAGATGGATGCCTCAACATTACAGAAGAACTTTGGGTAACTTTCCAGGCAGCAAGATGTCTCTGTCAATTCTAGAGTTTTGGAAGTTGCTTACAATGTACTTTCTGTTTACTTAAGTAATATTATATCCTTTTGGGGTCTTTGATGGAGTTGAAGACAGATAGTTATAGTTTTCCTTAGTTATGGTAAAAGATAAATTAGGTATGAAATTTTCCAGATACAAATAGACTAAATATTGTAAATATAATTCTTACTTGATACCTGTTTTGTTATATACAATTTTACTATGTTAAAGTTAAAACCTTCCTTTTTATTTAGATATAAATGTGGGATTCCCCTCTGTATGCTATGAATATGTTTCATTACCACTGGTTAATAAAGAATCTGCTTTGGCCTATGACAGAGCAGAATAGAGCCAGGCAGGAAAAGATATAAAGAGAGTAGGCAGAGTCAAAGAGATGCCATGTAGCTGCCAAATAGGAAAGATGCCAGAACTTTATCACAACCTCATGTTGATACATAGATTAATAGAAATGGGTTGATTTAAGATGTAAGAGCTAGCTAGGGATATGTCTAATTTATTGCCCAAACAGTGTTGTAATTAATATGGTTTTTGTGTGACTATTTAGGTTTGGATGGTCGGGAAATGAACAAGCAGTCTCCGTCTACGTGTGTGCATGCGTGTGCACGTGTGTGTGTGTGTGTGTGTGTGTGTGTGTGTGTGTGGTGGTGGTGCAGATGTGTGTGCTCATAGGGGCCAGAGATCAACATTGAATGACTCTTCCACTTTACTTTTTGAAATAGGGTCCCTCAGGGAATCTGGAGCTTCACTCGTCCAACTAGACTGGCTGACCAGGAAGCTGCAGGGATCCTCCTGTCTCCACACCCTCATACTGGGGTAACAGACATGAACTTTTTATGTGGGTGCCGAGCATCCAAACTCAGGTCCCGTGTTTGTACATCGAGCCCTTTGTCAGCTGAGCCATCTCCTCAGCCCACTATCCTACACATTTTAGCAAGTTATAAAGGCGTAGAAATAGCCACGCCCCCATCCAGTTACAACTCTATATTAATATAAAGAGCAATTCAAAATAAAATCGCCAATCTCCCATATTAAACTAAACCTGGCTTTGAAACTCAAAGTCCATTGTCTTTCCATCTCATTCTTCCTCAGTTCCTAACCATGACTAAATCATTTCTTGAGTAACCCCTTGACGACCTGTCTGATTCCATTCTCTCCTTTTCACTTCAAGACTGATTTCTCCCACCTAGACAGTTTGGGCTTTCTGCAACCCGTGCTCTCCCTACAGCAGGCAGCTCTTCTGTTTCTTTGAAGCCTCTGGTGGGTCATCTCATTTCATAATCTTCTGTTTTGTAAACTTGACTAAGACTTGCCATGTCTTCAGCAGCCAATCAGGATCCAGGTTCAGACAATTCTTTGTTGGGTTGGGGCATCTTCCATCCTGCCGAGATAAACATCCTTGGAGCTTCCCCATGAATAGAGCCCAAGAACAGGCAATGAAGCATCCTGTTTCCCCATCCCCAGGTTCCATCTCAGCTACACTGAACTCCCATGCCCTTCCTGCACATGCAGGAGAGCAAGGATTGTCAATGTCTTCACTTTTCTTTTGAGATTATAATTTGATTATGTTTCTCCCTTTCCTTTCCTTCTCCCAAACCTTCTCATATGCCCCTCCCCTTCTCCTTCAAATTCATGGTCTTGTTTTATCGTTATCACACGCATATATGTATATACACATATATGTTTAAATAGAACCTGTTCAATCCAAATAATGTTACTTGTCTGTATGTTCTCAGGGCTGAACTTTGGCACTGGACAACCAATTGGTGCGCTCTTCCTTGAGGAAGACCACCTCTCCCATTCTCTGCCCAGTGTGTGTGTGGGGGATCTGGTATGTGTAGAAATGAAGAGGAAAAAGAGGGAAGGATTGCACGTGTAGACAATCATGAATTGTTTATAAAAGTGTGGAAAATGTAACCATTGAAGTGTATGGCTGAGTGTAGACTCTACAAACATCTGCCTCTGTAGTTCTGAAGCTGCTCAGCTCACATTCATGCCAGGCTCAGTGCCCATCTCCTAGTCAGGGCCACGTGGAAGCCGGAAATATCCAGATTATTTATATGCCATTTCTCTCCCGTTTCCTTCATCTTTCTGGGGGAAGGCTGCTGTGGTAGTACTGAGTGCAGACAGTTTCCTTTCGGGGGTTGTGGAAGAGGCAGTGAGAGACTGCTCTCAAGAAACTCCCAATATGAGAGGAGTGGGTGCTATTTCAGAATGGGATTGTCTTAGTCTAAGTTAGGGTGTTTTACTTTATTCTGCTATAACGATGTTCAGTGTAGGTAATTTACAATAAAGGAAACCATTTCTTACCAATATTGAGGCTGGGAGGTCCAAGATTAAGGGACTGACCTCTGTGATGGCCTTATGCTGTGTTATCTCATGTTCAAAAGTGGAGAGCCAGGAGGGGGGGGCTAAATTCACGCTTTTGTTAGAAACCCCCACAAATGACTAACCCGTTCCTGTAATGCTGGCATTAGTCATTCATGGGGCAGAGCCCTCACTGCCTAATCCCCTCCCTGAGGCTTCCAACTTCAGTACTATGATTTAGGGATTAAAGTCCTAGCTCATGGTCTTTGAGGGAAACACTAAAACCATAGCAAGTAGCAACGGCTTGCCAAACACACAGCTTTTCCTTCTGCTCCACAGTCATAGTTACAGATCCTCCCCAAAGGTCAAAGGCCAAAGGAGACTGCGCATGTAGCTTTTATGTTCAATCATGTAAAGCCCTGAAGTAGATGTTTATAGATATGGGAACATGGGGCATCCATTCAAAGGAATCAAGGATCAATTGAAAGCTTCAATGATGAACATGCCAAAACTGGGCAGCACACACACACACACACACACACACACACACACACACACACACACACTTTTTTCTAAACCATTTAGCAGGGGTCCAGATGCTAGGTATGATTCAAAATGCAAATGGCTTGTCAGGTTTGAAAGGAAAACCGGGATAATGCATATCAAAACTGGAGAAGGTGACATGTCTTGAAGCACATCTGTTTGCTTTCCGCATTCAAAATGAACCTAACCACTATGTGGTCCCGACTGAGATGTTTGGCAAACACCAATGCTTTCTTCTATACCAAAAGAGTTAACTTCTTCAAAGTGTGAACTCTTGAGACTACCGCCGTCCCGGAAGTAAGATCTCCGGAACAATCCTCAGTTGTAGTTATCCATGTGAAATCATGTCTGCTCTTTCTATTCTCTTATTCAAAGGAAAAATGCAACTGCTTCTCCCCCACTTGGAAATGTGCAGCTTTTGGAGCCTCGGGCGTCTGTGTTAGAAATGTCTTTGATGAGCCGGGTGGTAACGGTGCACACCTTTAATCCCACCTCTCAGGAGACAGAGACAGGCAGATCTCTGTGAGTCTGAGGCCAGTCTGGTCTACTCAGTGAGTTCCAGGACAGGTTCCAAAGCTACACAGAGAAACCCTGTCTCAAAAAAAATCACATAAAAAAATGATGCACAGCTGTCTTCATCTTAATCACAGATGCTGAAAGCACTCCAGGAGGCCGACTCCTGTACCTGAAGAAACAGCATGGTTTGTCTTCTGAAGCTCCAGTCAGGCGGTGAAGAAGCTGAGTCACTCAGTCTCTTAGGGACGTAATCACAGAAGGGCAAATCCTGACATCTCATTACCACCTCTTCCATTTGTTTCAAACCCAGGTGCACTTCCCAGCTGTTTCTCTAAATTAGGTTTATTTATTTATTTATTTGGTTTTCTGAGACAGGGTTTCTCTGTAGCATTGGAGCCTGTCCTGGAAGTAGCTCTTGTAGCCAGCCTGGTCTATAGGTTTATTTATTTTTTATGTTCTTGAGGGTCTTGCCAGCACGTCACTTTACCACAGGCATGTGGGACCCGAAGGAGGCCAGAAGCTGCGTTGGGTTCTCTGGAACTAGTTATAGATGGTTGTGAGCACGTGGATGCTGGGATTAGAAGCAGTGTCCTCTGGGAAGAGCAGGCAGTGTGCTTAACCACTGAGCTATCTTTCCAGCCACCCCTCAGCTCTTCTCCATCTCTGCTGGGGCAATTCACTTACAACCTCAACGCGGCCTGCCCAACTTCACTTTTCTTACTAATAGCTGCTATTTGTGGCAAAGGACAAGCAAAGGACAGTTTGTGCCCTAGCGTACCACCCCAGAGTGGCCCAAATAGTACCAGATAAACCTGGTCCTCTGAGGGGAGAAATTAAGAATAAGAATGTCTTGGGTTCTTTGTTGAATGGCTCTCGGCCATGACTCCCAGTTAGAGTTCTAGCCTGGCCCTCAACAGGAAACAGGTGGCCGTGTTACCACCTCGCCTGCTTCAGGTTCTCTGTGGACACATATATCAGCAAAGATGCTCCTGGAGGAGCTCCGTATTTTAGTACCTGGTAATTATACTGCAATGAAAACAAACCTGGTAGACCCTATCAGGTGTTCTGGCAGGGGAGCTGCCCTCAGACAGCTAAAAACCAATAGGGTTCTCTACATCCCATTAAAAGGGGGCAGGAGGCTGAGGAGATGGTCTGGTTGGAGAAACTTGCTTATGAGGACCTGAGTCTGAGCTTTGGAACCAACACTGAGAAAGCTGCATGTGGTCACACAAACTTTAACCCAGCACTGAGAAGATGGAGCAGGAAGGGCCCTGAGCCTTGCTGGCCATAGAGCCTGACCCACTCGGTGAGCTCCAGGGCAGTAAGACTTTGGAAAATGTGGACAGCTCCTGAGATATGACCTCAAGGTTATTTTCTGGCCTGTTAACTGCTTGCCTCCACATACGCGCCACACACACACACACACACACACACACACACACACGAACAAAAGCCAGCATCTTCCCACCAACCTAAAGTACTGTTCTTTTCTTAGTGTCTCCATTCAGTGCAACATGGCTGGAGTGTGGGTAGACAGGGAAGACTGATGGAGCTCAGGATGAAGAGCAACAACCCTGCAAAGCTGTGGTGTCTGATACAGCATCAGGTCAGTGGCCGGAACGCAGGCCTCGACCCGCTTAGCATGGGGTGCAAATCTCACAATGCTATCCATGTATCCTAGCCGGAACACTGTCAGTGGCCGGAACGCAGGCCTCGACCCGCTTAGCATGGGGTGCAAATCTCACAATGCTATCCATGTATCCTAGACAAAGTGGGTGAAAAGAGAAAGCACTCCACACAGCTGAGCCCCAGACTCAGCCGGGAACTGGTAACTACTTCAACCGCTTAGAGCTCATCCCAGGGAAGACAATCACCTCAATGAATAAATAACATTACACAAAAAGTAATAAAAACTCAGGTGCTTTGAAATTTTATTGAGAAAATAGCTATTTTGAGATTATATCCAGTTTGTCATTTATCAGAATAAATTCTTAACAACAATGACCGTCATTTCCACTGCTGGGTATTTACACATCAGCTCTAGGTAAAATACATTCACAGTAGGCAAGGCTAGAATATGAGACCATGGCCGGCACTGCTGATTTTGATAGTTTACTTCATAGGAGACTATCGTATTTGTACACTAGACAGGTGATTAAAAAATGTTTGCTACTCAAAGATAGGCAGGGGGAGATGGAGCCAATATGCACACACATGTAGCTCTTGTAGTGTTCACTGTTATCTTCCAGAAAGCTAAAGTTAAGTGACAAACATTTCAGTTTCAATTTTACAAAATAAAATAAATCACAAGACACCCAGCTCATCTGCACCTAACTAAGGCTGTGTACACCTCTCCTCCAACAGACCAAGAGGCCAGCAGCCCGTGGAAAGAACAAGCAGCCAGCATGGCCCTCTCCATCCCAAATGGCTCTCAAGGGCCGATGCAAACTCTGGCAGGTCATTTCCTGTGGTTTCCAAGGATCTGGAACATGTAAACTACATGATTAAAAGACACTGCTCTGCTTTGCGAGAGGAAAGCTGAAGCACCAGCACTAAGATCCAACAGCTTTCATGTGGCTAAGGCTTTCGCCATCGCACCAGCACTCAGAGGCCAAAGGCGAGCTCTGCACATCCACACCCTGGAATGCCAAGCCTGCAACTGTGTATGTTGCAGAGGCTGAAAAACGCCACGTGCCTCACTGGTGAGCTGGTTCATACTCGCAAGTGAAATAAAGCTTGCCCAGTTACCCTCCCCACCACTAGAGAAGAGCACAAAGTCAGGAACCTTGTACTGAGCACAGAACACAACATAAATGTTCTCCTAGGAAATTTCTCAGAACACAAATCCCATAGAACACCTACTTAGAAAAAAAAAATCCACAGTAAAATAAGTTAGGGAAACAGTACATTAAATGAGGTTCCCAGTGGAGATATGAACCCTCCTGAGAAGCGAGCATGTACCTGCACATGGCCTTGTTCAGACTGTGTCCTCTCTACATGTGCCCACACGCAGCCTCATTCAGACTGTGTCCTCTCTACATGTGTTCACATGCAGCCTTGTTCAGACTGTGTCCTCTCTACATGTGCCCACATGCAGCCTTGTTCAGACTGTGTCCTCTCTACATGTGTCTACACACAGCCTTGTTCAGACTGTGTCCTCTACATGTGCCCACATGCAGCCTTGTTCAGACTGCCCTTTCTGCTAATAAAATAAAACATCTCTGAAGCTGGAAACCAAGCCACACATTTGCACATCAAAGGTTCTGAAAAGCCTACAGCAACTCAGCTTTGCCTAATCCAGAATTTTCCAAACTTATTAGAACAATATATTCTGCCAAATACCCTTTTAGAAACTACTCTCGCATAAACTAAATGTTTTTACCTTATAATTTCAAATTAATAGTAATGAGGCACAAAACAGTCAGTCTTTTTTTCCTTTTAAAAAAACTACTTTATTCTGTTTGAGTTAGATTCTACCACAACATACCCCTCACTATTCATGAGCAATCAACACAAGTTTCCTTTTTATTATATCATTGGTCAAGAACGCCAATCCTTTTAAGTAATCCATGGAATATTTTTTTCTGGGGGATAAAACATTTTTTAAGTCTTTTTAACTTCCAGAGTTCCCATTTGCTTCTGTCACGACAGTCCTGACTGCACGACAAGCAGCCTGGGCTCCTAGAGACTATGGCACCCAACAGCAACTTCTACACGAAACTGCTTTATAAACACTTAAAAACTAAAACCAAAGCTCTTCCCAGCTTACCTCAGCATGCAAACCAGCATCCTGAACTCCAATGATGCTTCAATAAAACCTTTCAGGGTGAAACCACTAAGCTACAATCTTGCATAACCTCAGATTTTTTTAAAATTTGTTTAAGAAATATGTAAGCACTAAGAAATAAATGTAAACCTCGCATAACTGAACAACAACAGCAAAAACAGGGTGGGGAAATAAACATACATCTCTCTCTCTCTCATTTAACCACCAAGAAAATACACAAAGAGCAATCATCACAACCCAAATGTACGCTGTGGTTATGCTCAGGATTAACTCTGATAATAACCACAAGATACAATCAATTACATCCCTTGGCTGGATAGCAGAAGTGCACAGCTACGTCACACTTCCACAACAGAAGTGCACGGCTACGTCACACTTCCACAACAGAAGTGCACGGCTACGTCACACTTCCACAACAGAAGGTGGCATCAGTGAGCACAGTGCCACACTGTGAATACAGAGAGAGAAAAATACAAGGTAAAAACGAATGACCACACCAAGACAGAAAAAGGCTTCAATATATTTTGTCCTTGAATATGAACCCAGCTGCTGTAGAGGAAAATACACAAACTAGAAAACATAAAATCATAAGCATTTTGATATTTTATGGACAATAACTTTTTGGTGCAAAGTTCTTAGCAAAACTTTCTTGGTATGGTGGAGGAGAGCTTCAGAGAATGATTTGTTAGAAACCCCAGCTGCTTTTTCTTTAAACTCAAGAATAAAGTAAAAATTTCAGTAAGATAAAATGTAGTTCTCATTTGGTACTACATACTATGTCTTCAGTGTTAGAATTTAGGACATGGCTATATAGATAGTGACCAACTTAACTCTATTAAATTGGCTTTTAAAATCCCTCTTATTTTGAAATAATTATAGACTCTTAAGGCATTACAAAAATAGCAGTGAGCTGCCCATGGCCCTATCATTCAGCTTTCTATGTATATTTAATTTATTTTAGTGTTAATTATGTGTATGGGAGTATACGTACATATGAGTGCAGGAGCTCATGGATTCCAGAAGGGGGCACCAGATCCCCTGGGGCTACAGTTTAGGCAGTAACCACCGGCCATAGGTCCTGGACACTGAACTCAGTCCTCAGCAAGAGTAGCAAGTTCTCTTAACTACTGAGCCACCTTGTCAGCCCTGCCCATACTTCAACATTTATCTTCTGGCTTTGGGTAGTTATGGTTCTGGCTGTCAAAAAACTGACCTACTCCATCAAAAATTATTTTTAACAAGCTTGTTAGGTGCATATGCTTGAAAGAGGCTCTAAGAAACACTATCCAATCCAAATCCCACTTTATTACACAAAGCTACCTGAACAAAGTGGTTTTCTTAAAATATTCATTACCAGTTTTTGCCTCTGTTGATGTTAGTTCCCCCATTTTGAGACTTTGAAGATATTTAACTTAGCTCTAACATCTATGCCTCTGTTCCTAAGTGTTACTCTATTTATCAATAGTAAATTGTTAAAGATTACAAGTAGAAATAAAAGTGATTGCTTTAAAAAAAACCACCAGGGGTCCTCTAGTACCCTGAAACAACTCATACACACTCCAACTGAAACTTGCTAGCAATGTGAAGCTTTTATGAGGTCAAAGTTCCAAGACCTCCCATCTTCCTTGCCTGCAATGCCCTTAGCATTAGGTCATCACTGCGACACGGTGCTCATTCAGGATTATTCCCTTGTGGGAATTAGCACACCAAGTTTTCTAGCTCTGTACTATCAACAAAAACAAAAATGAGCAGAGTCCCTGTTCTCAGACTGTCCTCTACCATCACCTCCAAAAGACAATGCCTCACAGTATTTGGTCAAGGCCATGGACCACTTTTCCCAGCAAACTCAAGCTTCAAACACAAACATCCTGACAGGGTGACCATGGGCCCTTTGTCCAGTCTAAGAAGTTCCCACTTAAAAGCTTCTCTGTGCGCTTGTCTCTAAAGCATCCTGTGCTCGGTCAGTCTTCTCTCATCTCCCTTGTTAGACAAACAAAGCTGAACTAAGTAATGCAGCACTTAAGTTCTTACTTACCCAACCCTGGTTCTGCATCTCAGAAATGTGGACTTCAAGCTACTACCAAATGTAGGCTAAAGGCAGTTCCGAGCCGTCATCCTCACCACTGAAAAGGGCAAATGCCTGTGATTCTACAATGAGCTCCTTTCAGTCAGGGTTTCCTGCACAAAATATTACCATACACTTCTTGGCTGACCTCTAGTGTCTTCTGAACATGACCTGCTGTGTTCTTCTACATCGGTTCTCAGCTTCCTGATGCTGAGACCCTTCAATACAGTCCTCATGTTGTGGTGACCCCAACCATAAAATTACTTTTGCTGCTACTTCATAATGAATTTTGCTACTATTGTAAATCATAAATATTGATGAGCAGCATATCTGATATGCGACCCCACAGGTTGAGAGCTGCTGTTTTACACATTTAATCTAGACATCAGCAGCCTTATTAGAAGAATTTCACTCAGTATTGTCTTCTAGCTTTACCCACAGAGTTAGATTTCACACTTGACTTTACAGCCTAGTAGTGTTGATATGGTTCTTTCTCTTAGAAATTGTTATTTTTCAAAAATAACTGTCCTATTTCTACATGTGTTTTACCACTGTAAACTACTTCAAATACTTTTTGGAAGGTTTACTATTAAATCACAATTGAAAATGACTAGCCCTGATTAAAGTATAAACAGAGTCTGATTAATGTACTAACCAATACAGATCAGTCTGAGAGACAACGGAGCCTCTTGATCATGACTTTCAAACCAAAACACTCAGATTTCATATGGTTGTGATTTGCCTAAGATGAGAAAGATGAGCAATATACACACCACACACATACTCCCCCACACTCACTCACATGTACACACTCACATTACACACTCACTCACTCATATACACAGCCTTTGTTACAGAAGTATTGTGAAACTCACTGTGTACCTGACCTAAATGCGCCCAAAGAGATGAACAAGACTGTGAAGACTACCTTGTGTCTCATTTAAAGCTTTCATCTACCGAGACACAGAGCAAACCAGGGTGCTGCAAGCCAGACGCAGCCAAGCTCTGTTCACAGCAGCTGAGTCTCGAGACAACGCAGCCTGGTTTCTGCAGACTCCGGTAAGCTTTCGCTGAGCACCATGGTAATCCTGTAAGACACTAACCCAAAACACAGTCTTGTATTTTAAAAATCTCAGAAGTGGTTTTATAACAACAGAAGCACCTCAGCCACTAAAATAAGCATGTTTCTATTATATGTAAAATTACCACACTCAATAAATCTTAAACAGTTCATTAAGCCACCGATAAATATAAATTACCCTAGAAATTTGCTATTTTTGACTTATTCCTTTGGATCCTGAAAATGTACTTAAAAATATACAGGAAATAATAAGTTTGTCAGAAAGTGTGTGGGTACAAGATACACTCACTATGAAACAAACTGTTTTGAGTCAAGTATGGAGCACTCAGACCAGACACATGGGAGGTGTCCCCAGGACCCTCAAAATAGCTCACCCCAACTGAGCACACTTCACTAAAGATTTCAGCTAAATACAAGACGAGCTAGAGGTCCAGCTCCGGAACTGACACAAGACTGAGACAGTAGGCAATGGTGTACTAAAATACACAGGTTTAAGCTGCCTGCCACATTCGTCTCTGATAGCTTAGAGCAGACATACCAGAAGTACTTATTCATACCAACGTGCTATCAGATGTGTATTACATAACCGCCTCAACATCTGCATATGGGGCATTAAACGACCAAAGAGGATCACTTACAAGAGAATAATTAAGAAGCACATTCCTTGCTGCTTTTCAAAGTTAAAGTCAGGCTTTTCTATTGAAATAATTTCTATTTTTCCTAGTTCCTGAAATAGGCATCAGACTTCTAAAAAGAAGATTAAGATCTCAGCCAAAAAGCCACATATTAAGTATTAAGACAGGACTAAGAAAAATAAGTTAATAAATTAACTTAAATAAATTAAAAATGCACATTCAGAACAGAATTGCAGGTTTTCATCAGCAACACCTGAACCAAAGGCAAAGGTCTGCCATGATGAAGGCAGTT